>NC_083417.1:2524245-2824245 GCF_020745735.1 Hemiscyllium ocellatum
ACCTTTGTTTTTACGTAATTTTGTGTTGTGTACAGCTTGTATTACTTCAGCTTGCTCCCAGCAGCAATGACACAGATGTAAGCAGCATCACCATTCCTAAGGTGTCTTTCCTCTTTGAAACAGGAAAGTGTGGTTTCATTGGCCTCCTCGATCCTGAGTTCATAACCTTGGTACCCAACGATGACATGAAGGCTTATAACACTGGACTTTATATTTCTTTTATTTTTCAAATTTTTTACCTAAGAATCGGTACCTAGGTACATTTTACACCCAAGGTAGCGCAGTAAGTGACAACTTATAAATATTTCGCTGTAATCAGGAGTACATGTGACAATAAAGCTCATTGTAATTCCATGGTTTAAGATTCACCTGCAAAATATCACCAAACCATGGACACCACACAGCCTCCATGCTGCGACCAAGGTGATGAGCTCAGGATCTGATTTGGTTTAGTGGGATTTTGTTTTGTTGTTGGCTCCTCCCTGAATCTTATCGATTGTAATACTACAGGTGAAAAATTCAAAACGTTCTTTCATAAAGCAACTGGAGTTGAAAAGCATAATCTAATTGTTCCGAACAGTTTTATTGGATAGAATGGAATTTTTAAAAAAAATTCTTCAAAGGATGTGGTCAGTGTTATATGTGTAATGATGTCAGCCAGTTGGACATTAGAGAGTGAGTTTTCAGATTGGGGCTGTCAATCTTTTCCAATCAGGGAGCCCTGGCTGACAGATATAAACAGAAGCATCTCTGCTCACTCTGAGAGCTGGCTGTGAGGAAGCCGGACCAACGTAAAGTGTAAATAAAGGGTGACAAGGTGACTGGAGCCTGGCCTCTGTGGAGATATTTCAGTGGCGACTAGAAAAAAAACAATACACTCTCTTGAAGAAATCCATTTGCAGTAGTTGTCTTTAAGTTGAGCTAAACATTTCTGTCATCACGCTGGTATTTGGGAAGTTTGAACCTGCTGTCCAAGTCTGGGCCCAGTACGTGGAAAGAATGTGCAATTTTTTCTGGGCATTTGACATTGGGGCAGATGAATAGCAATGTGTAATTCTGACAGCTTGTGGACCCGCAGTTCCTTCAGTTACTAGGAGCTGAACTTTCCCTGAGACACCAGATACTAAAACCTTGCAAGAGTTGATGGATTTCGTTAAGGAATATTACGACCCCAAGTCCCTCCTAATTCTGAGATGCTATCAGTTTTACTCAGCATCTCGAGAACAGGGAATCCTTATCTGGATTTTTGACTAAGTTAAAATGACTGGCAGAGGCTGTGACTTTGGTTTAACCCTTTATGAGATGTTGAGAGACTTTGTTTGTTTGGTGTGTGGGATTAATGATGCAACCCACGCAAAAGCACCTACCAGCTGATGTCCAACTAGACTTCAGACAGATACTACAACCAGCTTTATCCTGGGAAATGTGGCAAGTGGAACAGACGCATTGCAGGGTATGCCAATGGAAGTGGAGATCCTCGATACTCTGACTGAGCCTGAATGAAAGCAGTTGTATAACTTCATTCGGGACGTATCCTGAACAGAGGGACTCTAGGTCAGCCCACAGTAAAATCCCAAAACATAGCCAAACAGTTTAAAGTTTCTTCAGGGTCTGGGCTAGTAAGCCGTTGTAATTGCTGTAGACTCAAGATAGAAAAAGGATCCCACTGGGCCTGAACTGAGTAACAGGGCTTATAGGCTGATACCCAGGAGCATGCACGCCATGGAAAGGCCACCTATACCTGGTTTGAAATATGAAAATTCCTTAACAACATTCAAATCAGAACCAATCAAAACAAACATCTGATTAAATGGTCACCTGGTTCTAATGGAGGTTGATATTGGTGCAGCTGTATCAATGATTGCAGAACCAGTCTTTAACAAAATTCTCTCTGAACTCCAACCCTGAAGTTTATGTAAGACTTCTGTTAGACTGAGAGCCGATACTGGGGAACCTTTGACGGGTTAGGGATACAGCTTCAGTTTCGATCTCTTCTGAGAAGCAGCTGGTTGAGTTCTCACTGACTGTAGTAAAAGGCTCGGGCCCAGGGTTGATGGGGTGCAGTTGGTTGAGAAAGATCCACTTAGATTGGCTCAACACTTTTCGATGAGAAACTGTCAACTTAAGTGAAATCCTGAAGGTTTTCAGGAATGCCAAGGGACTATCACAGGAGCCAAGGCAACCTGGCATGTTGATCAGGAAACAATTCCACGAACCTGCAAGGCCCGCCTGGTGCTATTACAGGCAGAAATCAGAAAGCTGGAAAGGGAAGCAATCATCAAACCAGTCCTGTTTGTAGAATGGGCAGCACCAGCTGTACTGGCTGTGAAGCACAATGGGTCAGTTCACCATTTGGGGGGGGGGGATTGTGAACACATCGCTTCTCGCAGTTGGATAAATACTCAATTCCTCCCGTAAAGGACTTGTACACCAAGCTGGCAGGGAGCTGTCCTTCAGGAAGCTGCACTTGAGCCATGCGCATCTGCATTTGCAATGAGATGAGGAGTCCCGGAGCTATGCTACAATTAATACCCAGAAGGGTTTGTATCAATGTATGAGACAGCCTTTTGGGTTATTCTTCAACTGTACCATTTATCAGCAGAGGATGAAGAGCGTTTTCCAAGATCTACTCAGGTCATTTCTCCATGGCGGGCATACACCTCAGAAGGGAAACGTGTTCCAGGAAGGCCAAGTGACTCTTCGTGGGCTCCAGAGTCAACAAGACCGGGTTACACCCATTGGAAGATAAAGTGAGAGTGATCAATGGTGCCCTGGCTCCCGAACCTGAACAGGAGTTTAGGTCTTTCCCTGGGTTGGTGAATTAGCCTGGAAAGTTCATATGTAACCTTGCCTCTATCCTGGCACCGTTATGTCTGCTATTGGAAAAGGGTCAACCTTGGATATGATTTGGAGATGCAGGTGTTGGACTGGGGTGTACAAAGTTTAAAATCACACAACACCAGGTTATAGTCCAACAGGTTTAATTGGAAGCACTAGCTTTCGGGGCGCCGCTCCTGACAACCATCTGATGAAGCAGTGCTCCGAAAGCTAGTGCTTCCAGTTAAGCCTGTTGGACTATAACCTGGCGTTGTGTGATTTTTTTAACCTTGGAAATAGTCTCATTGCCGGGATGTAGTCTTCAGGGAAGTGAAGAGGCAGCAGCTATCATTGTCTAGGGAGATGGCACACAGTGATCCCAAGTGCGATGTAGTGCTGGAATGCGATGCCTCCCTGTGCAGTATCAGGGTAGTGTTGGCTTACAGATAGCCCAAAGGACAGGAATGCCCAGTACAGGGGAACCTCAATTATCTAGACTGAGATCGGTTGGCACTATTTCATTTGGATAATTGATTAACCGAATAATCAATTTAAACGTCTCTCGACTGGGGCTTGGAGTTTTCTGTTAAGTCTGCTCTCTGTTCAGGCGACGAGGCAGTAGCACAGTACACACGGGCCCTGACCAACCGCCCAAACCCGAACAACCCCATCCAACCCTGCTCCCACCCTGCCCCCCCCCCCCCAATGCTGTCCAACCCTGCTCCCACCCTGTCCCCCCACGCCGTCTAACACTGCTCCCACCCTGTCCCCCCACGCCGTCTAACACTGCTCCCACCCTGCCTGTCCAACCCTGCTCCCAACCTGCCCCCCCCCAACGCCGTCCAAACCTTCTCCCACCCTGCCCCCCCAACCCCATCAACACTGCTCCTACCCTACCTCCCCAACACCGTCCAACCCTGTCCCCCCAAACCTGTCCAATTCTGCTCCCACCCTGCCCCTCCAACGCTGTCCAATACTGCCCCCACCCTGCTCCCCAACCCCGTCCAACCCTACCCCCACACTGCCCTCCCAGTGCTGCACGCTCCACCACATCAAACACCGCTCCATCCCGTAAACACCGCCCCCAACCCGTGTCGAATTCCAGGGAAAGTGTGGAGAGCAGGGAAGGGCGGGAGGTCAGTCATTCAGAGGCCAGACACCATCTCCAGTCGATGTCCAGGACGTTTCTCATGAGCATTTCAGTAAGCCGAGTTCACTTTTAATCACTCAACAAAATACACGATTGCTGTTAGAAACACATCTTTGATGTAATGTTTCCGTCGGGACCTCGCGATCTCCAAATCGAGGTTCTTCTGTAGTGTGTGCTTCCTGGATGTCGACTGATGCAGAGCGCACATGTCCATATAGAGAAAGGAGGTTTGGCAATCATCTTTGATGTGAGGAAGTTCCACCGATACCTGAAGGACATAAATTTGTGCTAGTGACTGATCACAAACCCCCTGTTGGAGGGGCTGCTCTCGGACAGGGGCGTGCTGCCTGTAGCTTCAGGTTGATTTCAGTGGTGCCTTCTTATTCTGAGTGTGTTTATTCCTGATGAAGGGCTTATGCTCGAAACGTCGAATTCTCTATTCCTGAGATGCTGCCTAACCTGCTGTGCTTTGACCAGCAACACATTTGCAGCTGTGATCTCCAGCATCTGCAGACCTCATTTTTTACTATTCTGAGTGTGTGCAATTACAGGCTGGAATACCGTCCTGGGAGGACAAGGGACTCGTCCTGGCAAAACTGTAACAGTTGGTAGTGAGGGTGAAAATAAAGGGACGTCACAACCCGAATTGAAACCTTTCTGGACCCAGCGAGACCAAATTGCAGTAAAGGGTGGCATTTTCTTATGGGGACAAGAGTGATTGTCCCAAGCAAAGGTCTGGTTGAACTCCAACAGGGTGCAACAGTATCAGGATTGCTGATGCTGGGCATGACTCCTTTAAGCGAAGAGACTGTTTACTTCAGGGGATGAAGATTAGTGCACAACCACACAGATGGCCCGACATGGGTAAGAGGCATGGTTGACATAAGGTCAGGTCCCGTGACGTACAAAGTTTGGGTAAGTGAGGCAGTCCTGAACAAGCGCATGGACTCTGCGATAGCTGCAAAGTTGTAAATGGGGCAGGAGCAAAACATACCTAGCCCCTTAGAACAGCTGGAAAAGCTGCTAGAAACCAGGGGTTCTCCCCTCCGTCTTGTGTCGGAGAAAGCTCCGAGTCCAACATGGATATGGCAGATGATACTACTTCACCTTTACTGCCTGAAGAACACAGTGGATTTCTTCTGAGTCACTCTGGTCATAAGTGGCGAGCTACAGTCCAGTACGTGCTGCCTGTTTTGAGGCAGAGCTGGATGAACAAGACTCTGCAAAAACGTCCCGAGAGACAGACAGACCTAGTAACAATAGGGTCAGCCAGGTGAATCTCCCACAGTGAGTTCCCGGATTGGATCAGGTGAACAGCCCCATTCAGAAAGCCTTGGCTGATGGATACAAACAGGGGCTCTGTTCACTCTGAGAGAGCTGGCTGTGAGGAAGCCGACCAGAGTCTAGTACTGTAAAGGATGGCTTGGTGACAGGATGCTGGTCTCTGTGGAGTTATTTCAGGTATCACTGGTTAGTCCAGTAGTGATTGCCCAGAGGACATTAGAGTGTGAGCCATATTGCTGAGAGCCAGGGTGACAGGCCATACCAGGGAAGGGCATTCTGGGTCTCAAAAGGGCATTAGTGAAGCAGGTACGTTTTTCTAATAATCGGCAGCAGCTTCTTAATTCCAGATTTTTATTGAATTTAAATTCCACCATGTGCTATGATGGGATTTGAACCCTGGTGCCCCGAACATTTACCTGACACTCTGCATGAATACTCGAGCAATAATATCTCTCGGCCATCCAGCTATGTGAATACTTTGTTCTGGTACCACCGATAATCAATGGTGCAGACCTTGAAAGATGTGTAGGTGGTAGCCTAACCAAAGGTCTCTGATTATATCCTACCCTGCATGTCAGAAGCCTCCAGGACTCTGGGGAAGCTTAATGTTCCATTTCGACCGGGAGCTACTGCTGTTTTGACTGTATGGTAACTGCAAATCTTAGTGTGTGTCATCAGTTTGCCAGGCTGATATCTGCTGACCATGGCACTGAAGGATAAATACTGTAATCATTCCAATAATCTACATGATGGTCATACATTTGCAGCAATGACGTGTCCTTTGCTATCTCTATATGGCAGTGTCACTTCTGAAACACCTCCAGTGACCAACCATGACCTTTCCTCTGTTTAATCTCCAATCTTTTTAAAACCGTATATAGATAGCTGTCTGTTTGTCTCTGTCTGTCTCTTTCGCTCTCGCGCGCTCTTTCGCTCGCTCGCGCGCGCGCGCGCTCTCTCGCGGTCTCGCTGTCTCGCTCTCTCGCTGTCTCGCGCTCTCTCTGTCGGGTCTGATGTCTCCGAGTAATCCTCATGTGTTCCCTGTGGGGTGTTTGGGATCAGAGAGCACACTCCCAGAAGCAGGGTTGTGCCTCGACAGCGCTGAGGATTGTCGTCTTTGAGGTGGTGATGTATCGGCCAGATTCTTTGCTCCGAAAGGCTGTTGAGGCTGGATCATTACCTATGGTCGAGGCTGAGATAGACACGTTTCTAATCAGTGAGGGCTATGGGGGAAAAGACCAAAAAATGGAATTGGGGAGTGTCTCTTAATTTTATTGAACAAAACCCAAAAGAACTGCAGAAGCTAGAAATCAGAAACAAAAAAGCTGCTAAGAAAAGTGAATTTTTGCAGTACTTTGTTTTTGGTAATGATCTGATTGAAAGAATGTTTTTATTCATTCATGGGATGCGGGTGTCACTGACCAGGTCAGCAGTTATTACCCATCCCTAATTGCCCCAGAGGGCTGTGGGTCTGGAGTCACATGTAGGCCAGGGAAGGACAGCAGATTACTGCCCTAAAGGACATTAGTGAACCGGATTGTCAGGGAAAAAGCAATGGACTCATGATTAGACTCTAATTCCAGATTTTTACTTAAATTTAATTTCCATGTTGGAATTGGAATCCAGGTCTTGTGGTCATGTGGGCTGAATGGTGGAGCAGTCTGTGAGCAGAGTGGGCTGTTTCTACCCTACGTCTTGTGCTTTTCTTCAGAGCATCATTCATCTAGCTAAGGAAATGTCTAATCCTGTCAAACTATCAAGGTATTATAAAACATTCCAACAATAGCAAATGGGACTCGCCCATTCTGGGACATGGGGGCGATGGAAAAATTGTCCTGTCCATGTTGTCCCTGGAGTTTCCCTGGTACAGAGTTGTGGTGGAGCTACAATATGTTTGGACACTGCCAGTGAATTTTATTCACCTCCCCAAGCAGTGTAATTCTCCGTCCTATCCACTGCAATTGTGGGCTGTCTGGAGAGTGTTTTTAAAGCTATTACACGATAGTGAAGTGGTGGGTGCAGCTTTCTCAGCTGACTAACCAGTTTGAGATTTCTATACATAACAGATTGAAGATGTCAGTGCCCAGCCACACTGACTCACTGTCACCATGAGGAAGTAGCTGTGAATGCATTGGCCTCAGTAATGGACATTCTGCTGGTGATAGAACCAATCTAAACTGTTCCCATTTCCAAACCATTAGAAATCAGTAGTGGCATTAGCATCTGTGGAAGATTGAAAGAATGTAAAACATACCTAGGCAATTGATCTATTTGGATGTGATATGATACAGGCCAGGAGGGACTTGAAGCTGGATCAGAGGTAGGAACACTCCAACTATACCCAGTCACCTCTTCCCCATTATCAGTGCTGGAAGGAGTTGCTAGTCAGGAAACCCTGAAAGTACCTTTCTCACTTTGGGAAGATGGCCTGGGTTGAGGAGGGGACAGTAACTGTGTCTCACACTGAGGCACTGTCTGAGATCAGGTACAAAGGAGCTCCCTACCTGCACTGGCTACAGGAGTAATGATTGGGCTGTGGGCAGTCTGGCATTGTAGAAATTAGCAGCATAACATGTACGTACCAACTGACGAGTAGCCATTCAGCCGAATCCCACTTTCCACTTCTGACTCTGTTTCTGTTACCCTTTCACCCAAGGGACAGCAGTTTCGGAGGGTATGCAAACAGTGTTCTCAACCCAACTTGCTCCAACTGCTTCATTCATGCTTTTCCTTCTGGTATAAGAGCAGGAGTGAGAGAGCTTTCTCACATTCACAGTATTTAGTCCCATTCCATGGCCCAGGGAATCTCTACCTGGGGGATAGGGAGGAAAACAGGCTCCAGATAATGGGCTGAGATAAGGAGAAATTCTCCCGAAAGCTTTTGCCAATCTATGGAACTCTCTACCCCAGAGGGTTCTGGGTGTGCTATTATTAAATATGTTCAAGGCCAAGATAGCCAGGGTTTAGGGATCTTGGAATCAGTGATGGGGGGGTCTGGGAAAGTGATGTTGGAGCTCAGTGTGCCAAATGGTTTACTCCTGTCCCTTGTTATGTTCTTGTGTTCAGATGGCAACTTGCAAGGGAATTGGAGTAATATACATTTAATATCCACCAACACCGCAAGCCAGCATCAATTATATCCACAAGGATAGTTGAAAAGCAGACTGACTGTGTGTCATCTAATCTTTATATTTTACATTTTTATCTATTTCTAGTGTGCCTGTAGTATATAAATCCCTGGAAAAAGATTGCCCTGCCTTGTATTGGTGCAAGTAAATGAGGTCACCAGAGCCCTAGAGGGCTGCGTTTTCTGCTCAAGATACCTCTGCCTGTATAGTCCATTCTGTATGATTGTATAGCTTTCTCATCACAACTTCATTAATCTGAGGGTCACCACACCTTGGATGAGGGACAAGGTTAAGATGGTGGGAACTTCATGGTAATCAGTGGCATTGCAGGAATCTGTATCGCAAGCCAGCCAACTGAGCTGTTGACAGGAAGTGTATATATAAGCTGGTGTTGTAATGCATTGCAATCAAGAGTAAATTAAAATAAGTTGATGCTGTTGAGAATGTAGTGAAACATTCAGACCCTGACAACTTGTCTCTAACATAGCCAAGTTCAGATAGGTGCTGAAGCAGGAAAGTTTTGAGTTTTTATTTGCGACAGTTGGCTTTTTGAGGGTGGTGGTTGTTGTTGTAGTTTCCTATAACAGAGAAAGATTGCTGATAATTCTACCATGTTCACAGAGTAAAAACCAATATCTTTCCAGTGAGCACAACGATGATGACTTAGATTTGCGTGATGGTGAGATGCCTGACAAGAGTGACACCAGGAAGCAAACCAGTTCTGGGTGTGACAGATAATCAGGCTCCGTCTGGCACCTTGGTGAACATTGGGAGTTTCCATTCTAAGTTTGAAAATGAAGCTGGGATTATCCCAGCTGTTTGACCAATATCTACCCTTCAATTCTTCTTCACCAAAAACAGATTAACTACTCATTTATCTCATTGCTGTACTTGGGAATCATTGTCAAATAATTGTCTGATAGTCTGTGAAAAAGCTTTAGGGTGATTTACCCTATTCAAGGGGCAATGTGAATGCAAGTTGTTTTCCCTTTTCAAGCAGTAACAACCTGTCATTGCACGAATAACTATTTGTTTTAAATACGGGGCTGTAGAGATTTAAAAACTCCATTTAAAAAAAATGCCAGTTTAAAAACAATCTCAAAGCATGTGCAGTGCTGTGCTCATTTGTAAAATTCTCATCCTTGGAATTCAAATCCATGCAGAGTAAGAGGTTACACCAGGGATTGTGATAAAATACAATAGTGCACCGCGGTGCAGTATTTATTGTATGGATTTTCCAGCCTCTTTTGCACTGTGTAGTTACCCTGGTCTGGGGCTGAGGCACTGCCAAAGCTGCATTACTGCTTTCCAATTGGGAAACGTACTCAAACTGAAATATTGTTTCTCTTAAGATGTTTTTAATCTTCCCTTTCCTGTACTCCCAGTTATATAATATAATGCCTTGAATCTCATTAAACATCCATAGGTGCTTGAACATTACCACCAGAAAAAGGTATTTATTGTTTGAGCCACTTGTAGTACATTGAACAACACAGAACAGAACAGGCCCTTCGGCCCTCAGTGTTGCACCCACCTGTGAACTAATCTAAGCCCATCCCTTGACACTATCCCATCATCGTCCATGTGCTTATCCAAGGATTTGTTTCAATCTCCCTTATGTGGCTTAGTTAACTACATTAGCTGGTAGGGCAATCCATGCCCGTACCAGTCTCTGAGTAAAGAACCTGCCTCTGACATCTGTCTTAAAACTATCACCCCTCAATTTGTAGTTGTGCCCCTCATACAAGCTGATGTCATCATCCTAGGAAAAAGATTTTCACTCTCTCCCCTATCTAATCCTCTTGTATGTCTCTGTCAAATCCCCTCTTAGCCTTCTTCTCTCCAATGAGAACAGACCCAAGTCTCTCAGCCTTTCCTCATAAGACCTTCCCTCCAGACCAGGCAACATCCGGGTAAATCATCTCTGCACCTTTCCCAATGCTTCCACATCCTTCCCAAAATATGGGGACCAGAACTATGCACAATATTCCAAGTGTGGCCGCACCAGCGCTTTTTTTAGTTGCAACATGATATTGTGGTTCTGGAACTCAATCCCTCTACCGAAAAAACCTAACACACCGTATGCCTTCTTCACAGCGCTATCCACCTGGGTGGCAACTTTCAGGGATCTATGCACCTGAACTCCAAGGTCCCTCTGCACTTCCACACTACCAAGAATCTTTCCATTGACCCAGTACTCTGCCTTCCTGTTATTCTTCCCAAAGTGCATCACCTCACATTTAGCTGCATTGAACTCCATTCACCACCTCTCAGCCTAATTCTGCAGTTTATCCAAGTCCCCCTGCAACCTGTAACATTCTTCCACACTGTCCCCTACTCCACTGACTTTAGTGTCATCTGCAAATTTACTAATCCATCCACCTATACCTGCATCTAAGTCATTTATAAAAATGACAAACAGCAGTGGTCCCAAAACAGATCCTTGTGGCACACCACTAATAACTGGACTCCAGGTGAATATTTTCCATCAACCACCGCTCGCTGCCTTCTTTCAGAAAGCCAGTTTCTAATCCAAACTGCTAAATCGCCCTTAATCCCATGTCTCTGCATTTTCTCCATAAGCCTACCATATGGAACCTTATCAAAGACTTTACTGAAGTCCGTGTATACCACGTCAACTGCCCTACCCTCATCTACATGCTTGGTCACCTTCTCAAAAAACTCCAGGGGTTAGTGAGACACGCCCTGCCCTTGACGAAACCATGTTGACTATCTGAAATCAAATTGTTGCTTGCTACATGCTTCTAAATCTGTAGACAATGACGACCCAAAGGCTCCACCATCTCCTCCCTAGCTTCCCCCAGAGAAGCCTCGGTTAAATCGCATCGGCACAGGGAACTTATCTACTTTCACACCTTCTAGAATTGATTACTAACCTCAATCCTGTAAAGTCTAATAGCTCGAATCTCAGTCTTCTCCTCTACAGTATTCTCCTTCTCCTGTGTGAAAGCTGATGAGAAATATTCGTTTAGCACCTCTCCGATCTCGACAAGGTCCACACACAACTTCTCACTTCTATCTTTGACTGGCCCTATTCCTACCTTTTTCCTCACATACCTATAGAAAGCTTTAGGATTCTCCTTTAGCAGTAGAATAAAGACTGCTCATGTCCCCTCCTTGCTCCTCTTAACTCTCTCTTTAAATCCGTCCCAGCTCTCCATCGCCTCAACTGAACCATCTCGCCTCAATGTCACATAAACCTCCCTCTTCTGCTTTACAAGAGGGACAATTTCTGTAGTAAACCACGGTTCCCTTACCTTATCACTTCCTCCCTGTCTGACAGGGACATACCTATCAAGGGCATGCAATATCTGTTCCTTAAACCAGCTCCACATTTTGATTGTCCCCATCTCCTGCATTTTGCTACCCCATTCTATGCCTTCTAAGTCTTGCTTAATTGCATTATAATTGCCTTTCCACCATTTATGACTCTTGCCTTGTGGTGTGTACCTATGCCATTCCATCGCTAAACTAAACGTAACCAAATTATGGTCACTTTCTCCAAAGTGCTCACCTACCACTAAATCAAACACCTGGCCTGGTTCATTACCAAGCAGCAGATCCAGTGTGGCCTCCTCTCTTGTTGGTCTTTCAACATACTGTGTCAGGAAACCCTCCTGTACACAGTGGACAAAAATTGACCTATCTGACATACTAGAGTTACTGCATTTCCAGTCAATGTTGGGGAAGTTAAAGTCCCCCCATAATGACCACTCTGTTCCTGTCACTCCTACCCAGAATCGCTAGGGCAGGTTGCTTGGTCAGCATGGCACATTCAAAGTAGTGTCTTGGTAAGGAAGTGGCGAGGTTTTAGGGAGCTGAAGGAGCCAGACGATGAAGTTCCAGTCAGCAGTGTGATGTTTGGGGGTGGCTGCTGACATAGACTGGTTCTGGCTGGTGCTTGTGCTTTGAAACTTTGCTGCACCAGTTTCTATTTCACCCAGGAGGAAGGACTGCAGATGCTGGAGATCAGAGTTGAGAGGGTGGTGCTGGAAAAGCACAGCTGGTCAGGCAGCATCCGAGGAGCAGGAGAGTTGGCGTTTCGGGCAAAAGCCCTTCATCAGGAAAGCCCTATATTTCACCCAGTACAGGGTTTTGGTTGGTTTGTGCTGATCAGGTTGAGGCTGACACTGCAGCACTGAGTTGAAGGGAAAGTGATTGATAGAAGTGGGGAGAAGTTGATGAGGTGGCGCCAAGCTTGAGGTTTTGCAGCTTCTAGACGATGGGAGGGGACGGTTGCCTGAGGGAGAGGAGCAGTTTGAGGTCCTGGGAAGGAACAAGTTGGAGTGTTGATTTCGACATCACACGGTTACACAGGCTGGAAATTAATGTAGGTGGTGAACTTGAAACCTGGCAGGCAGAGCAGCATTTATATAAGGGAATAAGACTAACACAGTATAAATGGTGTCTTCACAACACTGATCACCATGACCTATTCTATTTGGATGTTAGGATACACACATTTCTCTAGCACCTTACTCAACACCAGGTTGTCCTAGAGAGGGTTTATAGCTGAGATCGAGTCAGAGTCCTACCGCACAGAGACAGACTGTTTGGTCAGCATTGACCACTTTGAACTAAACAATGTCCATCCACGCTAACCCCATTTCCCTGCACTTAGCCCATACCCTTCTAATCCTTTCCTATCCATGTATTTGTACAAATACGTTTTAAATATTGTTAATGTACCCACCTCAATCACTTCCACTGGCAGCTCATTCCATATCAGAATCAACAAGTGTGGTGTTGGAAAGGTACAGCCAGTCAGCAGCATCTAAGAGCAGGAGAGTCGACATTTCGAGCATTAGCGTTTCATCAGGAATTTCTCCTAGCTCATTCCATATGTGTACCACCCTTTCTGTTTAAAAAAAAAAGTTGCCCAAAGTTCCCTTTTATTCTTTCCCTCTAACCTTAACCTGATGCCCTTTCGTCCTTGATTCCCCAATCTCGGAAAAAAGACTGAGTACATTCACCCTATCCATGCCTCTCATGATCTTCCACATCTCTATAAGATCCTCCTTCAGTCTCCCATGCTCTAAAGAAAAAAGTCCTAGCTTGTCTAACCTCTCCCTATAACTCAGACCATTGAGTCCAGGCAACAGCCTTTGTAAATTTCTTTCTGCACTCTTTCAGTTTAATAACATCCTTCCTATAGCAAGGTGACCAAAACTGAACACAGTAGTCTTAGTGTGGCCTCGCCAACGTCCTGTACAACTGGACCATAACTTCCCAACCTCTATACTCAGTGCCCTGACTGATGAAGGCCAGTCTGCCAAAAGCCTTCTTCACTGCCCGGTCTACCTGGGACTCCATTTTTAGAGAACTGTGCACCTGAACTCCAAGATCCCTCTGCTCCACTACACTCCTCAAGGCCCTACCACTCACCATGAAACTCCTGCCTTGATTTGGTTTTCCTAAATGCAAGACCTCACACTTATCTGTATTAAACTCCATTTGCCATTTCTCGGTCCACTTCCCCAGCTGACCAAAGTCCTGCTGCAGTTTCTGATAACCTTCCTCACTGTTCACAATGCCCTCTCTTTTGGTGTCATCAGCAAACTTGTTAATCATGCTTTGTACATTCTCATCCAAATCATTGATATCGATAAATGGTAATAGGCGCAGCACCGATCCCCGAGACAGTCCACTAGATGTTCTTGATATGTCGGTTCTGTTGGATTGTATGAAATGTGGCCAACAATTTGTAGCTAACAACCTTCTCCAAACAGCGATGGGATTAATGACAACCATTCAGGAATCACTGGAGTCAAGAGGGTCCCAGAGGATTGGTAAATGGCTGCTAAAGAAGGGCGAGAGGCATGTTGGTTAGCCTGACCCTGGTCATTGATAAAATCTTAAGAGTCTATTAATTATAGTGCACTTGGAAGTGCATGGTAAAATAGGGCTGAGTCAGCATGGATTCGTCAAGGGGAGGTCATGTCTGACAAATCTGTTAGATTTCTTTGAGATGTAATGATCAAGATAGATAAAGGAGAGCCAGTGGACATTATCCATTTGGATTTTCAAAAGGCCTTTGACAAGGTGCCACGTAGGAGTAAGATAAGAGTCCATGGTGTTCAAGGCAAGGTTTGCAAGATTGATCTTGGGAATGAAGGGCTTGTCTTGTAAGGAGTGGTTGAGAGGATGAGGGGGTTTCTTATTGATACTTACAGAAAATGAAGAGGCCCAGATCGAGTGAATGTGGAGATGATGCTTTCCCTAGTAGGAGAGATGAGCACCTGAGAGCACTGGGACCAGTCTTTAGAACAGAAATGAGTAATTTCTTCAACCAGAAGGTGGTTCATTTGTGGACCTCATGGCTGTGGAGGTCAATTCATTGTGCTTTAAGACCGTCAGGTTCTTGTTTAGGAAGGGAATCGAGGGTTACCGGGGAAGGCAGGAGAGTGGCGCTGAGAAACCTATCAGCAATGACTGAACAGTAAGGCAAACCCAATCGGCCAGGCGCCTGATTCTGCAAACTCTTGTGGTCTTATGTTTTATTGTTTTGTGTTTGTGAAGGGATAAATATTGGCCTGGATACAGGGGAGCAGATTCTGGCACAAAACCCAGCAGGTCTGGCATTATCTGTGAAGAGACATTTCGGGTGGAGTGACTCTTCCTCGGAACTGGTTCAGTTCTGAAGAAGGGTCACTGGGCCCAACATGTTTGTGCACTAATCATCCAGTGATATGTGGCGAACCAGCTGGGAAGTTGCTCCTATTCCTCCAAAGCCACCCCAGTCAGTCTCCCACAAACCAAGTCACCTGTAGGCTATTCTCCTCCATAACTGAGGCCAATGGCAATGACTGCCCAGTGTGGAATTGTACCCCTCTGGGCATGATCGGTGCCCCGATTGTAACTTGGCATTTGCAGCAGAGTAGGAAAAAACTTGGCAGGCGAATGAGGAAGTAGGGTAAATTTGAAGGAGGGTTTGTTCCTGGTTGTTTCCCTAATTTAGTGATTCGTCGTCGTCCTCCTCCTCCTCACTGTAACTATCTGCTTCTTGTTGAGACCTGCTTTATTGCTGGATGTCACTCCCAGTCTCTGGTTTGGAATGAGTTGTTTTGATTTATTGCAGATATTCCTTCCCAGATATTGAAAAGCAGTACAAACTCTGAGGCAGTTGCCATAGTTTGGAAAATGCCTTGTTTGCTGTCCCTATATCACTGTTACAGGACACTGGTGTGAGTGTGGCGGGTAACTCAGTCCCAGTCTGCAGTCATTTGAAAGCAGGACCTGACACAGTGATGTTTCATTGTGGAAAGATGTTGGAATCGCTGCTTCTGGCACTGGCTGCCTGGTTAAACATCTAGCTGGGAGAGTGACAATTGACTAACTTTTTTGTTGTTGTTATTACTATACCAACAGTGATGATGTTCTAAACTAATCCAATCTGCCTCCATATGGTCTCTCTCGCTCCCTTCTGCCTGTACATGTCTGTCTAAATGCCTCTTAAACATTACTATCTTCTCTGCTTCTAAAACCTCCACTGGCAGCACGTTCCAGGTACCTACCACCCTCTGTATAAAAGGAAAACTTGCCTTGTATATGTCCTTTAAACTTCCTCCTTCTCACTGTAAACCGATGGTATTCCACTCTGGGAGTGGGGAGGGGGTGAAAGAGTCTGACCATCCGGCCTATCCATGCCTCTATCTTGTATACTACTATCGGGTTGCTCCTCAGCCTCTGTTTTCACACACTGTGAAAACATTCTGCGTTTGTCCAACCTCTCCTTATAGCTAATACAGGCCACATCCTAGGAAATCGCTTACACGCTATCCAAAGTTTCCACATCATTTCTATAGCGAGGTGACCAGAACTGCACCCAACATTCTACATGTAGCTGAACTAAAGTTTTATATAGCTGCAGTGTGACGTGTCAACTTTTATACTCCGTGTCCTGTCTGGTGATGGCAAACATGCCTTCTTTACCACCTTACCCACTTGTGTTGCCATTTTAAGGGAGCTATGGAGTTGCACCCCAAGATCTCTGTATGTCAGTGCTCCCTAAGGGTTCTACCATTTCCTGTACAGTGTGTTCTGCGATAATGTGATGGTTACATTTCTCTGCAACCTCGCACTGTAGAAAATCACTTTACCTGTTCAGGAGAAAGTTGGCATTATACAAACTGTGTTCACAGTTTGTCAACCGTATTATAGTGAATTCATGTTGACAGAACATGTGTTATAGCAGAATGACCTGGATGTTTCCCACTTATATTTGACCTCCCAAAATGCATTACCTTCCGCTTGTCCTGATTCAGCTCCATCTACTCCATTAGCCCCCCTAATTCTTTTTCTAAGTTCTTTCCTGCTGTATTTATTTTCCTCAAATGCCTTGTCTGATTTCAGTCTCCTAAACCTTATGTAAACTTCATTTTTCTTTTTGACTAAAGTTCAATATTTCTTGTCATCCAGGATTCCCAAATCTTGCCATCCTTGTCTTTCATCCTCACAGGAACATCCTAGTCCTGAACTCTGATCACCTGGTCTTTGAAAGACTCCCACATGTCAAATGTGAATTTACCTTCAAACTGCAACCCCACCCCCATCTAATTTCTCCAGTTCCTGCCTAATACTGTTGTAATTAACCTTCCCCCAGGGACCAGTCTTGTCCTTATCGAGAACCAGCTTAAAACTTACCGAATTATGGTCACTGTTTCCAAAATGCTCCCCCACTGAAACTTTGATCACCTGGCCAGGCTTCTTCCCCAATATAAAGCCTGGTATGACCCCTTCTGGAGTTGGACTATCTACATATTATTGCAATAAACCCTGCTGGATTCAGCCCTGTCTAGGTCCCTGGCACTAAGGACAATAGTCAAATCACCCACTGCAACAACTCGGCCTGTTACATCTTTCCACAATCTGACTACATACCATCACCTCTCCCTTTGGCATAATCCCATCAAGTGATTGCATTTTCCCGAGTTGTGCCCGTGTGCCCTTGGTGGATGTGCCCTCCAGGATGTCCCTTTTAATGTGTGTTCCTTCTGTGATGTTCTCCCTGGTGGGTGTGTTCTTCAGAACAGTGTTCGGTTAGTGGCTGATGTGACTTCCACTGAAGGTTCAGCTGATCCGTGATCCGTCTTGTCTTTTACATAAATAATTGTTTTGATTTAAATCTTCTCTGATTTATACCCTGTGTTGATACAACAGAAGCTGTTGTCCAGTACCTGGATTGGGGAGGAGATCCCTGAATACATTAGTAAACCCGCTGAGTTTTTAACAATTCTGCGCTGATGTTTTTCACACAGCCCACACCTTGATTGATCTTTGAAGGTGGCAGGATGTAATGAGATGGTGAGCAAAGCAAGTGGGATCTTTAAGTATTCATAAGGAGAAATGTTGGGTGCAAAAGTAGGGTCATTTTACCCCATCTTTATAAAAGTTTGGTTAGGTCTGAGTTGGATATTGCACCTAGTTCAGGTCACTACACTTTCAGAAAGATGCGAGGCAGATTGGGAGGGTGCAATGGAGATGGGCTGAGGGGTTTTAGTGAGCGGGTTCGGTTGGAGAAGCTGGGGTTATTCTCCATGGAGCACAGGAGGTTGGATTGGGATTTGATGAAGGAAACCGGATTCTTGAGACGCAGTAGACCAGAGTTCAAATCCCACCTGCTCCAGGGATGAGCCATAACATCATAGCACAGGTTAAGTAGCAAGTATTCTCTTTACGAGATTATAACCAGTTCAGTTGAGAGAGATGAGGGATTGCTGTTATACTATAGCAAATGGTACATCAGGGGACACAGATTAAGATTTTGTGCAGGAGATGTGGGGAAATGTGAGAAAGAATTGTTAAAGTTTTGCTGATTTATTACAAATTGGGAGCACTGTTTTGCTAAGAAGCAGTCCTGTTCTTCCTGCCTTTTGACCCTTGTTCACATCACCTCTCGATGTCTGCATGCCTTTACTCTATTCCCAGGTTCCTCCAGCATCTTCTGAAATCAGTTTGAAAACACAGCTGTGGTCAGTAAGGCAGTGCTCGTTCATATTCCTGTCCATTGGCCAGCAAGTGGACACAGTGCAAAGCTTCCCCAGTTGTAATTGGTCTTCACCCAATCTGTTGTAACCATCACCTGTGTTTGTGAATCACTAGAGCTGCAATCAGTTCATTTGTGAAGAGAAATACGGTGGTCACGTTTTGGTTGATGACCTTTTCTTGAGTTGAGCTAGATAATCCTAGCATCCTCCAGCACGAGACACAACCTTGGACAGAGATCATTCTCTTACAAAAACCCGTGGGATTGAAATGGAGATGATTCTGTCTCTGTCTCTATTATTGCTATCAACCTACCCCCGCCCCACCCACCTCACCCCGAGCGTCCCCAGCTCAGGCATGTGCCATTCCCAAATGACAGCAATTTTATAGTAACAGTAATTAAATAAAAGATTGCAAAGCTTTTCAATGGCAAAAAAACTATAAACATTATCAGTAAAAGTGGGACGTGTTCTAGAAATTCAATTCCGTTTGGAGTTTTGTCAGTTTCTGTGATGTTACTTATATCCTGCTTTTGATTCTAGGTTTTGTCGACCTGCTGTGAATCACTTACTCCAGAGACCTTGGAAACCCAACGTGAAGGGAGGCCACGTCATCAAAGGGACTGTTGACCCAAATGAGTGCACGGCCTGTCATTTCCACTCATCCCAAAGAGAACGTGCCTCAGAATGGAGTGAGCAGAGTGCCACTCCAGGGCAGTAACAGCAGCAGTGTGCAGCAAGTGCCACAGCTCCATCCAGTCAGCCCCTCGGGGGCTGGCAAGGCCATGGCACCCAGCAAGCAGAGCAAGAAGAGTGCGAGCTACAACAAGGAGAGTGAAGAGTACCGACAGCGCCGGGAACGCAACAACATGGCTGTGAGGAAGAGCCGGTTAAAGAGCAAGCAGAAGGCTCAGGACACGCAGCAGCGAGTCAATGAGCTGAAGGAGGAGAACGAGCGACTGGAAGCAAAGATCAAGCTGCTCAGCAAGGAGCTGAGTGTTTTAAAGGATTTGTTTCTTGAGCATGCCCATAGTTTCTCTGACAGCGGGCACCCACCGTTCACTGAAACCACTGGCTCTGGGCAGGAGGCTAACACTATGGGCCAGTAAACAGGGAGGTGGCCAACTGCACCCAGATCTTGTGGAAAAGGGGTTTGCTTTGAATTGTCTATTTTAATTTAAATTTTTAAAATGCATATGTTTCTTCTGTTGGTAAGAGCATTACATTCAATGAGTCTGTATTTGGAGAGTATTCAGAGCTCTGAAAGCAGAGGAAAAACAGCAATTTATACAACGGACTCCACCGAAACTAACAGTGCCCTCAACCAGTGCTCACTCTATGCAGGATTGTTCCATCTTGCTCCTGAGTCTCTTCCCCAACCCCTTTGCTCCTGTCTCCCAATTATTCTGTGTTTGTTCAAGTTGAGCTGTAATGTTGTAGAAAAGGTTGTGGGTTTCCAGTATCAAGTTTGGTAAGCTGCAGTTTCACTGTTTATTTCACTGGCTGGGGGAATACACAGCTGGAATGTCAGGGTCTGGTACTGAGCATGGCTCTGCTGACCTTGAGAAATGCTGTTTTAAACAACTCATGGCAATATCCTGACAGAACCAGACACCAGGGTGCACTTTAACACTCTGGGTAACCCAGTGAGTGTCTCACAATCAGTATCTGCAAGGCTTGGAGGGGGTTTGAGACTTGTGGGGTTTTGCTGTCTTGGGGGTGTGGGGAGGTGGTGTGAGTGAAACCCTCTCCTTGCTGTTATTTTTCTGTCTGGTCCCTGCTGCTTGTTTGGTTTTCCCTTCAGTCTCAGATTAGCAGCAACTGCTGCTTACTTTAAAGGGAAGTGTACTGACTCTGTCCCAGAGAGTCTCCTCAGGGCTGTTTCAGAATTTGAGTTCAACTTTTAAAAAGTAGATAACAGTACAGGGGATGTAGTAATGAACCAATTGGCAGTATTTAAACGTTGCCTCCTCATTGGGACTGTTCGAATTGCTTCCATTCAGATTAACATTCCAGAGTTAACCGGAATGATCACAGCCTCCTGCTCAGCAGTCTGTCAGTGTTTGTCATGTGCTAGCTCTGTTCTTTTTGTTACTGTGAATCGCTGCGTCCCTTTGTCACCCCCCCCCCCCCCCCCCCCCCCCCTCTCAGTTCTTGCTCTTCACTGGCTTCTTATTCATGGCTTTGACGCAGCAGCAAGTGACATCCCATTGGATTGCAGTCTGTCCCTTTTGTGCAGTTACCTGGCACTGCACTGTAGTTGCTGATAAACATTGTGCTTGTTTCCAACTGCTCGCACCTTGACCCCCACACCCCATTACGTTACGCTCACAGTTTGTGAGATTGCATTGTAGAGTGTTCCTAGCTGTTACATGGACACCACACTCTCTGTATCGGCTCCTTGCACCTTTCCCCTTGGCCCCCTCTTGTTTCCAGGGATATTCTGGCTGCTAATTGCACCAGAGACAGGCAGGTCTCAGAATATAATCCTCCTGCACATTCTCTCTCATTTACTACCTGCTGTGTAGCCCTCACTAAAAGAATTTGCACAAATGTCTCAAAATGAAGATTTCATGCATCCATTGTGATTTCTTTAAACTACCTTGGGCCCAGTAATATGCTGTTAGTAAGCTGCCTTAGTTGAGACAAGAGTTCCCTGGTTTTCTGTGAAATGATATCAGAGAATTCTTCCACATCAGTAACTGAGAAGGTAGGCCTCCATTGTAACATTTTATTTACAGCTTCCAGACTTGTAACTGGTATGGTCTAAAAAGATGACCGCAGCAAACCCATTCCTTCAGTACACAGTATATTCTGGTAAACGTGCACTCCATTTATTCCAAACAGCAGCAGCGTGACATCTAACCCTTGTATTCTGATCTCAAGGTATAAAAGTCAGCATTTCAATCGCCTGTTTCAATATTTTCTTTATCTGCTCATAACATTTTAATGATCTATGCACCTGGATCACTAACTCTCTGTCTTCCTCATTGTCTTCAGATATCCATCATTTTGAGAATGTTTTTTTCATTTTAGCTTCAAAGTGGATGGGTTGACGATTCAGACCAATCTCTCTCTGCTCCCAGGGCTTCCTATCTTGGTGCCATTGTCAATCTATTGACAGGACATGGTCCTCTAGCCCATCACCAAACTCATTCAGATCCCATTGAGACCACGACCACAACCACAGTCCCTGCAGCAGGAAGTGTCTCATCAGCTTCCTTCCAATCATCACATACCTCCATTCTCCCTATTCTGTGGCTGCTGTGTCAACCAGGTCCAGAAATTAACTTCAATTCCATGAGCTTCAATATTAGCTCAGTCTCTTCTGGGGAACTTTAGCAAATATCTGTACGATGTGCAGTGTTGAGAGCGTGGTGCTGAAAAAGCTCCGCAGGTCAGGCAGCATCTGAGGAGCAGGAGAGTCAATGTTTCGGGCATCAGTCCTTCATTATGCCTGAAACATGCTCCTCCTCCTCTGATGTTGCCTGACCTGCTGTGCTTTTCCAGCACCACACTCTTGACTCTAATCTCCAGCATCTGCAGTCCTCACTTTCTATACAAGATGTACAATGCCCATAGACATTAACCTTTCACTACTTTAGAATGACCTCTTCAAGCAACCTCTTCAGATGGTGGACTGTTTCAAATCCTTGCAGGTCCTGTCTGATTAATTGTTCCTTGTAATTTCAATCACCTTACCTTGAATTCTAGATTTGAGTGGTTTCCCATCAGCTGCTGTTAGCAAACTCTGGGCTGGAATTCCTTGGTTTTCATTCTCATTTCCCCAATAGCAAAGTGACTTGTGCAATTTTTCTGATCTAAAGGAATGGTTCCCAATTGGAGAACATTGCTTGAAGATTATAATTGGGGCAAATTGAGAGAAAGTAGATACTGAGAAATATTCATTATAGAATGTCTTCTCCTTTCTGTAAAATGTAAGATTACAAAAAAAAATGGTGTCCTCATTTTCCAGGATCTTTACGAATCATTTTTTTTTTATCAGTAATTCAAAGCAGTGAAGGATGTTGGAGATTTGAGTGGTTGAATGCCGTGTCCTTGCTGAATCTGCCACAGTATTTTTATACATATAGAATGAATGACTTTTACTGGTAATTTCGTAACACTATTGCATCTTTTTTTTAAAAAACCCAGTTGTAGGATTGGACACATTTTGTCCATAAGAAAAGGGAGATGTGCTCTATAATGTATAGATGAAATATTTGAGTTTCGCTCTCTAGGGCCCTATGATAAAATTATGTTGCTATATTTGAAATTTTTAAAAAAAGTCTTTTTGAAAAGAAAAACCCTGTACATTTTCTGCTGCATTAAGGGGAATCTTAAAATTGTTGAGAATGACATTTTGTAAAGACAATTGTTGAATACGTATTGTACATTTTATAAATGTCCTGTCTGTTTTGAGCTTGCTGATGGTTTGTCTTCAGTTGCAGAGTGAGCACAGCCCAATGCTGTTCATTGTTGGGTTATTTGTGAAGGAAGCATTTGTCTCCATCATCACTGTGGTAGGTGAAGCTGGTGGAAAAAGATATACTCCTTTAAAAAAAAAACACTATTTACTCTCATTGCAAAAACAAAATATATGAGAAACACTCTGAATTCACAGGTGTTTGCAAGGTGACAGCCATCAATATACTAAACTTCATTTTACATCTTAAATAAGAGCTATTCCTGATGAAGGGCTTATGCTCGAAACGTCGAATTCTCTATTCCTGAGATGCTGCCTGGCCTGCTGTGCTTTGACCAGCAACACATTTGCAGCTGTGATCTCCAGCATCTGCAGACCTCATTTTTTACTATCTTAAATAAGAGGACAGGCTGTGTGCTCACACCACAGAGGATGTGGCAGTTTAGAGGGTGATGTGTGGATTGTGATGGGTTGGTCAGAATTGGAATGCTACTTGCAGCCTTTAGGTGCCGCTCCTCTCCTTGATTGCAGCGGGAATATTGGGAGCCAGGGATGGATGTTGTTAATTTAGGCCAGTGAACAGAGGGGGACCCGACCATGCTGACAACTTGGTCATGCTAAGAACAGGGCTATGTTGTATGAAGATCCCAAGGGATATCCAGGTGAAACCTGCCAACCACAGTATAATGTTAACAGCAGAGATGGAGGACGTAACCAGAGGGGTGGCTAGGAGAATGTGTCCTGATATATTAAAGTGTCAATTTTTTTTGGCAGTAGGTCATTTTGGATTTGAACTGAGGGAGACTCCTCCAAGGCCTCGGCCATTCCTGGAATGTTTTCTCAAAATCACCACTGAACAGGAAGGATGATGCCGTGCTGCTCCTGCCATCCCCCCTGCAGGCTCACCACTGACACTCACCCATCGAACATCCATGCACAGCCCAGGAGCATTTCACCTCTCATAGACTCTATTCCCCTTCCCATTTGAGCTTCCCTACACAGTCTCTCCCCCCCAACTCCACTTTCGCCAAAACCGTTTCTACAACATTGAGCTGAGTCATCTGCCCAACTGACACTTACCCCGTTGGAGTTCCATTTCACACTGTCGTGTTCCGATAGTATTTCCCTGAGTGTTTGTATGTTTCACCCCAGTGCAGGAGCAGTCTGTTAGGCAGTGTTGCCTTAAAACTGTACATAATATTTTATATAACGGTCCCTTTCTTTGTGAGGATCAAGTTTGGTATCCTTGACTATTTAATGATGTCAGAAAGTACTCCTTTTTAATAGAGGGTTGTTTTAAACCTTGTCTTAGAACCAAAAGTTTTTCTGTGTAGATGTTACTAAAAGTAAAATCAGATGTTGATGTGACGTTTCATACCAGAATGAAATGCTCAGGATATTTCATGCTGAAAGATTTGAATCTGTACACTGTTAATACACTGCAATCATTAACAGCCAATACTGCAGTCTTCAATCGTACAAATTGAAATTAAAACTTTAATTCTTCCTTTAATGTATTTTCTTTGTTCCATCTTTGATATTGTTTACAGTGGAGTTGTTCTAAAATAATGCAACATGATGCACAGTGCTACAGTCCAAACCCACGATCATTGGAAGAGGTTGCAATTGTAAATTGTACAGAATGTTAACAGATATAAATTTGTCTCTCTGTTGATGACAGATTGGCAAAGCTGCCCGTGTGCTTGGCCAAAGGAGGTAGATTTTAAGAACCGTATAAAATGAGGGGTTCAGGGAGGGAGTTGCAGAGCAGCTGAAGCTATGGCCAATGAAGATGATCAGAAATAGAAACAGGAACTGGCCATTCAGACTAATCTCACATTCCTTTCATCTGCTTTGCCTTTTTCTCCCAACCCAACTGACCCAGAATCTCGATCTCAGCCTTAAATGTACACAAGGACTCTATCCCCACAGCTCCCTGTGACAAAGAGTTCCATACAGACACTACCCTCTGTGAGGAGAAATTCCTTCTCAGCTCTGTCTTCAATTAGTGCCCCTTTATTCTGAGACTGTGCCCTCTGGTCCTCGACTCTCCCGTAAGGGGTAACATCCTCTCAGCATTGACCCTGTCAAACTCCTTCACAATCCTCTGAGGCAGCACATCTCAGTCATTCATTCACAAGAAGCTGGAGACAGGTCAGCACAGAGACTTCTGAGGGCTGTCTGACTGGAGGAGGTTACACAGGAGGGAATGGTGAATGGGTTTTGGTGTGACTTAGGGACAGTAGAGTTTTGAATGGTCTCAAGTTAGAGAGTGGGAGGCTGGGCCAGGAGAGTATTGTATCAGAGGGTTTGGATTTAAAGGAGGTGATGGCAGTCCCACCACTGACTGGAAAGCCAGCCTTGAGTCTCTGAGAGGAGGTGGTGGCTTTGAATATTTTTCTGATAGTTTGTGATGAGCAAAGGAGTGTAAGGTGGGGTTGTGGAGTATTGAGATCAGCTATGATCTTATTGAATATGAAGCAGGATTGAGGGGCTGAATGGCCTTATACTTCTGATTCTTATGTTTGGAAGTCCCATGTACTCCCACTCAGGTAATGACAGGCCAGTGCTGGGGCTTTCCCTTGGGATTCAGGGCCATGGGGATGGAGATTGTACGACCAACTGCTGGTGAATCCAAGGCCAGATTCTTCAGTGCCATAAGGTTTGGAGGTGCCGGTGTTGGAATGGGGTGGACAAACTCCGAAATCACTTTGACACCAGGTTATAATCCAACAGGTTTATTTGAAATCACAAGCTTTTGGAGTGTTGATGACTTCATCTGACGAAGGAGCAGTGCTCCAAAAACTTGTGATTTCAAATAAACCTGTTGGATTATAACCTGGACTCGAGTGATTTCCGATAGTGCCACATGGTGGCTGCAACTAGAAGGTGGCCATCACTGGCCCCTGGGTCCAGGGACTGATTGTTGATGATCATGAGGAGGACTCTCACTGAATTCTCTTTCCCAGTGCTAGTGCCTCACTTGATGGATGAACTCTGTGTGGTGAGCCTTTGCATGTACCTGGGTTAATACCACCCAGCAGTGGCAGGAGGCATGGCATTAGGCATTGCCATAGTTGGTGTGGAGTGGGAAGACTCCTCTTCCCAGATAGAATCCAGCTGGAGGTGGCCAAAGGGCAGCCCCTCCATAAAACTGTAGAGTCTCCCGCCCGCCCTCCTCCTCTAACCTAGTCAATAAGGTAAGGTTCATTCTAAACTTCCTCTATTGAATATGTTTGTTATTGATTTTATAGCAACTTGAACTAAGCTTTCTACTTTAGTACTGAGTGGGTGTTCAGATAAGTGGGGTATGGATGCTAGGGCAGTTGCTTGCTCCTCCTGCAGAATGTGGCAGGTGGGAGACATGGCACACTCTCCGCTGGCTACATCTGCGGGAAGTGCACCCAACTCCAGCTCCTTGAAAACCGTGTTAGGGAATTGGAGCTGGAGCTGAATGAACAATGGGTCATTCGAGAGGCTGAGGGGGTAATTGAGAGTAGATACCGGGAGTTGGTCACTCCTAAGGCTCAGGACAAGGATAGATGGGTTACAGTCAGGGGGAGGAAAGGGGACAGACAGACAGTGCAGAGATCCCCTGTGAACATTCCCCTCAGCAATAAGTATACCGTTTTGGATACTGCTGGGGGGGATGACCTCCCAGAGGAAAGCCATAGCAGTCAGTTCCTCTGGCACTGAGCCTGACACTGTGGCAAAGAAGGGAAGGGGGCAGAATAGAAAAGTACTCATGGTAGGGAACTCGATAGTTAGGGGAATCGACAGGAGAGTTTGTGGTCAGAATCGGGATTCCCGGAAGGTATGTTGCCTCCCTGGTGCCAGGGTCCAGGACGTCTCCGATCGGGTGTATAAGGTTCTAAAAGGGGAGGGCAAACAGCCAGAAATCGTGTTACATATTGGCACTAATGATATAGCCAGGAAAAGGATCGAGGATATAAAAAGTGATTTCAGGGAGTTAGGATGGAAGCTACAAAGCAGGACGAACAGAGTAGTGTTCTCTAGTTTACTACCGGTGCCACGAGATAGCGAGGCGAGGAACAGGGATCGGGCACAGCTTAACACGTGGCTGCGCAGCTGGTGTAGGAGGGAGGGCTTCAGATATGTAGATAATTGGGATGCCTTCTGGGGAAGGTGGGACCTGTACAAGAAGGACGGGTTGTAGCTGAACTGGAAGGGGACCAATGTCCTGGGTGGAAGGTTTGCTCAAGTAGTTCGAGAGGGTTTAAACCAGTATGGCAGGGGGGTGGGAACCTGAGCTGTATACTGGGAGATGAGAGTTGATGCAGATGAGGCAATAGCAAGAGGTAGACCAGCTAGTGGGAAGGATTTTCCTGGGAAGGAACCAAGGGATCAGTTAAACGCAAGGAGTATCAGGAATAAAAGTGATGAACTTCGAGCATGGATCATTACCTGGTGCTATGATGTTGTGGCCATAACAGAGACATGGGTTTCTCAGGGGCAGGAATGCTTGCTGGATGTTCCAGGGTTTAGAGCATTTAAAAAGAATGGGGGGGGGGGGGGGGGGGGGGGGGAAGGGGGGGAAAGAGGAGGGGGTGTAGCTGTATCACAGCTACAGAAGTTACCATTGTCAAGGAAGATCTGCCTACCGAGTCAGTATGGGTGGAAATTAGGAACAGTAAGGGAGCAGTCACCTCATTAGGGGTTTACTACAGGCCCCCCAATAGCAGCAGGGAGATGGAAGAAAGCATAGGTCGGCAGATTTTGGAAAAGTGTGGACGTAGTAGGGTTGTTGTCATGGGTGACTTTAACTTTCCCAATATTGATTGGAACCTCCTTTGAGCAGAAGATTTGAATGGAGCTGTTTTGTAAGGTGTGTTCAGGAGGGTTTCCTAACTCAGTACGTTGACAGGCTGACAGGGGGAGAGGCCATTCTAGACTTGGTGCTCGGAAACGAGCCGGGGCAGGTATCAGATCTTGTGGTGGGAGAGTATTTTGATGATAGTGACCACAACTGCCTCACATTCTACACAGCTATGGAGAAGGAGAGGATTCGGCAAAATGGGAGGATATTTAATTGGGGAAGAGGAAACTATGATGCGATTAGACATGAGTTAGGATGCATGGATTGGGAGCCATGGTAAAGGCACTATAGACATGTGGAGACTGTTTAAGGAACAGTTGATGAATAAATATGTCCCTCTGAGACAGGCAAGAAGGGGTAAGATAACGGAACCTTGGATGATGAGAGCGATGGAGCTTCTTGTCAAAAGGAAGGAGGTAGCTTACATAAGGTGGAGGAAGCTAGGGTCAAGCTCGGCTCTACAGGATTACAGGCAGGCGAGGAAGGAGCTTAAAAATGGTCTGAGGAGAGCCAGGAGGGGACACAAGAAAAGCTTGGCAGAACGGATTAGGGAGAACACAAAGGCATTTTACACTTATGTGAGGAATAAGAGAATGGTCAAAGAAAGAGTAGGGCCGATCAGGGATAGCATAGGGAACTTGTGTGTGGAGTCTGAGGAGGTAAGGGAAGCCCTAAATGAGCTTTTTGCTTCTGTCTTTACGAAAGAAACGAACTTTGTAGTGAATGAAACCTTTGAAGAGCAGGTGTGCATGCTGGGATGGGTAGAGATAGAGGAAGCTGATGTGCTGAAAATTTTGTCAAACATTGGTGACCTTTAAGCGGCAATTGGATAGGTACATGGATAGGTGCTTAAGCTAGGACAAATGTTTGGCACAACATCGTGGGCCGAAGGGCCTGTTCTGTGCTGTATTGTTCTATGTTCTATTAAGATTGACAAGTCGCCAGGCCTGGACCAGATTTGTCCTCGGCTGCTTTGGGAAGCGAGAAATGTGATTGCTTCACCACTTGCGAAGATCCTTGCATCCTCGCTCTCCACTGGAGTCATACCTGAGGACTGGAGAGAGACAAATGTAAATCCTCTCTTCAAGAAAGGAAATAGGGAAATCCCCGGCAATTACAGGCCAGTAAGTCTCACGTCTGTCGTCTGCAAGGTGTTAGAAAGGATTCTGAGGGATAGGATTTATGACCATCTGGAAGAGCATGGCTTGATTAAATGCAGTCAGCACGGCTTTGTGAGGGGCAGGTCATGCCTCACAAACCTTATCGAGTTCTTTGAGGATGTGACTAGAAAAGTTGATGAGGGTCGAGCTGTGGATGTGGTGTATGTGGACTTCAGCAAGGCATTTGATAAGGTTCCCCATGGTAGGCTCATTCAGAAGGTCAGGAGGAATGGGATTCAGGGGAACATAGCTGTCTGGATACAGACTTGGCTGGCCAACAGAAGACAGCGAGTGGTAGTAGAAGGAAAATATTCTGCCTGGAAGTCAGTGGTGAGTGGTGTTCCACAGGGCTCTGTTCTTGGGCCTCTACTGTTTGTAATTTTTATTAATGACTTGGATGAGGGGATTGAAGGATGGGTCAGCAAGTTTGCAGATGACACAAAGGTTGGAGGTGTCCGTTGACAGTATAGAGGGCTGTTGTAGGCTGCAGCGGGACATTGACAGGATGCAGAGATGGGCTGAGAGGTGGCAGATAGAGTTCAACCTGGATAAATGTGAGGTGACGCATTTTGGAAGGTCGAATTTGAAAGCTGAGTACAGGAATAAGGAAAGGATTCTTGGCAGTGTGGAGGAACAGTGGGATCTTGGTGTGCAGGTACATAGATCCCTTAAAATGGCCACCCAAGTGGACAGGGTTGTTAAGAAAGCATGTGGTGTTTTGGCTTTCATTAACAGGGGGATTGAGTTTGAGTCATGAGATCTTGTTGCAGCTCTATAAACCTTTGGTTAGACCGCACTTGGAATACTGCGTCCAGTTCTGGTCGCCCTATTATAGGAAAGATGTGGATGCTTTGGAGATGGTTCAGAGGAGGTTTACCAGGATGCTGCCTGGACTGGAGGGCTTATCTTATGAGGAGAGGTTGACTGAGCTTGGACTTTTTTCATTGGAGAAAAGGAGGAGGAAAGGGACCTAATGGAGGTATACAAGATAATGAGAGGCATGGATAGTCTCTGGCTATCGACTCTATTTCCCAGGGCAGAAATGGCTAACATGAGGGGTCATAGTTTTAAGCTGGTTGGAGGAAAGTATAGAGGGGATGTCAGAGGTGGGTTCTTTACACAGAGAGTTGTGAGAATATGGAATGCGCTGCCAGCAGCAGTTGTGGAAGCAAGGTCATTGGGGACATTTAAGAGACTGCTGGACATGCATATGGTCACAGACATTTGAGGGGGCATACATGAGGATCAATGGTCGGCACAACATCATGGGCTGAAGGGCCTGTTCTGTGCTATGTTAAACCCTGGCCTTGCCCTTGCAGTTCTTGGGTTGTGGTAGGTGGGGTTTACAGGGACCTGGAGGATGTTCATGATCCAGATTCCATTCCTGCTTCAACACCAAGTTGACCCTCCCTATTTGGTTAGCTGTTTTTGGGAGCTGTGACCCAGTGCATCACCAGCAGCAAGCAGTTTGATTGGATTTTTTTGGTGGGAAATGTGGGTGAGTGAGCATCTGTTGTCCAGCTGAGGAATTTCAGGTTTACTCCTTTGGAACAGGACTGGAACTGTCTGGCCTAGTGCTGAGGTCGAGGTTCTGAGGATCCAGTTGGATTTTCAGCCAACAATCGAGCAGTTTTATGGGCACTGACGTTGGACACAAGGAGGCCTGAACTCTGTCGCACAGCTAGTGAGGCTGGAATTTGAGTTCACGAGCCCTGGCAAGGTATGCCATTCAGTGACGGGAAATCACGTGCAGCCTCCCCTATCTCAGGATTACAGATTCATGAATTCTCTGAAGGCACTATAGTTTATTTCATCCCAAGCTGATCGAGCTGACAGATCAAGCGTCCTGGAGTGTGATCCTCAACATGTTCGATTTGGTTACAATGCAGTGAAGTCTGTAACATGGATATTAAAAGCACAAACATCATTCGGACAAACCCAAGAACAATCTGAAAAATGTGAAGAATTCAATCCATGAGATAAGCCTGTCTGTCTCGCATTGCTATTGTGTTTAAAAAATGATTTGCAATTTAACAGCACTGCTCCAACATGGTAGTAACATTTCAACAAATTCCAGAGACATGTGGACAGTAAGCAGGGAGCTAAGGAATGTCAGAGATGGAGGTGGAGGTCAAAGAGACTGTCAAGTGGTGAGGTTTAAGGAGACTCTAATACTGGAGAAAGACTGATATTTAAGGAAAGGGTTTGAGAGGACAGGAGGGGAGGGGAGTGACTAGAAGGTTGACTTTCATTGGAAGGAAGAGTTTGGGATACTGTTAACGGTGATGCAGGGTGGGATATCAAGCTAAAGATTTTGTAAAGGTCTGGATCTCTTGCTTAAATCTGTTGGATGGGGGGATGGATAAAGCTGGAATAATCTGCCATTTAAGCAAAGGCAGCACAGCAAGGTGAATGTGTGTGTGTGTGTGGCTTCAGGGGTAGAGTAGAAAGCTTAGATTTTAGGGACATTGGCATCGTTTTTGTAAAAGGAGAAAGATGTTCAGAACAGATGGGTTTTACCTGAGCTGAAAAAGAACTAATCTCACAGCTGAGAGAATAAATAGGGAGTAGGGGTGGATTTAAATTTATAAGGTATGGAGGGTGAGTTGATAAGTGAGCTTAGTTTTAAAGGTATCAACAAGGCAAAAGAGAAAGATGGGGAAGGAGGAAGTGAAGGAAGGCTTCAGTGTTGACAGCGAACAAAGAAATGATCACCTTCCAATGGGCACAAACGAAACAAGGTTTGTATTAAGTAAATGCACAGAGTATAGTGAACACAATTAGGGAACTGGAAGCAGAGATTACTCTGGAGGATGTGACACAATAGCATTGACAGAAACATGGCTCAAACCAGAACAGAGCTGGATCTTTACCATCCTGGGGTACGAGGCCTTCGGTAAAACTGCAGGGGTAAAAGGGAGGCGGTGCAGCTGCCTTGGTTAAATGCACTTGAATAAGATACAGTTCCTGAGTTAGAATCTATATGGTTGAAGGTTAGAAACAAGAAGGGAGGAAATAGAAGAGGCATTTGTAGTCAGATTATGAAAATCTTCAGGACAAGTGGGATTATAATAGTTGATGGTTTCAATTGCCCTGGAATAGACTGGGAAAAGGAAGAATGTGAATCACAGAAAGGGAACAATTTCTGCATTAGGTGCAGGAGAACTTCCGGGAGCAGTACATTTCCAGTCCAACCAGAGAGGGGGCTGTGCTGGATCTAATCCTTGGAAATGAGGCAGGCCAAGTGGAGAATGTCAGAGCATTTGGGAAATAGCGATCATAATGTAATAAGGTTTAATATTAAGTTGGAGAAGGATAAAATTCAGTCAATGATTAAGATCTTAGACTGGAAAATGGCAGATGTTAGGGGTCTACAAGTTCAACTGGAATATGATTGGAAACACATTTTGGTGGATAAAGCAGCAAACGAAAATGGGAGAATTTCAACAGAGAGATGGATGGGTTGTAAGCTCAGTACATACTGATGAGAAATAACTGAGTATCCAAAGTGAGAGTGCCTTGGATGATAAAGAATATTGATGGGAAAGATCCAGAAGAGAAAGGAGGCTTATGGTGCACATGGGAATAGAAATTCGGAAGCATATCTGAAATGCAGGAGAGAGGCTAAGGCTGAAATAAGGGAAAGGATAGCAAGCTGTACACAAACAACGAGTAAAATATTCTTCAAGCATATTCATAGTAAAAGGTAAGTGAAAGATAGAATGGGGCCCATAAGGAACAAGCAGAGTAAGCTGCTCACTGAGGCAAAGGGTACGGCAGAGGTACGACATAAATATATTGCTTCTGTCTTTACCAAATTTGAAGATGGTGACAGTGGCTCAGTTGAGCAACTGAGCAGCGCAGTGGTAGATAAAGAGGAGGTGTTAAAAAGCTGGCACACTCCAGCTAGAGAAGTCGCCAGGTCTGAATGGGATACGGCCGAGATTACTGAGAGAGGGACGGGAGAAAACTGTGGAGTTTGTTGACAGAACCTTTCCAGACTGCTCTGAAATCAGGATTAGTCCCGGTGGACTGGAGGATTGCAAATATGACACCGTTGTTTAAGAAAGGGACAAAGGATAAAGTCAGAAGACTACAGACCTGTCAGCTTAGCATCAATTGTGGGAAACTGATGGAGGCATAACACAGGATAAGTTAAAATACACTTAGAGAAAAATGAGTTAATATCAAACAGTCAACATGGCTTTGTCAAGGGCAGGTCATGTCTGACAAATGTAACTGAGTTCTTTGACGAGGTGACACAGGCAGTGGATGAGGGTGGTGCTGGGGATGTTGTATATTTGGACTCTCAGAAAGCATTTAATACAGTGCCACGTGGCAGCTTGGTTAGCAAATGAGAAATGTTTGGGATTGATGGGTCTTTGGCAGCATGGATTAGAAATTGGCTAAAAGATCGGAAACAGAGGGGAGGTATAGATGGGCATTTCTCAGATTGGAGAGGAGTTCAACGTGGTATTTCCCTGGGGTTGGTGTGGGGACACTTTTTCAGATTTAAAACATAGAACATAGAAAAGTACAGCACAGAACAGGCCCTTTGGCCCATGATATTGTGCCGAGATTTAATCCTAATATAAAATATAGTAACCTACGCACCCCTCAACTCACTGCTATCCATGTGCATGTCCAGCAGTCACTTAAATTTCCCTAATGACTCTGCTTCCACCACCATCGCTGGCAACACATTTCATACATTCACTACTCTCTGTGTAAAGAACCTTCCTCTGACATCTCTTTTATACTTTTCCCCTAATATCTTAAAACTATGACCCCCTCGTACCAATCAATCCTGCCCTGGGGAACGTCTCTGACTATTGACTCTATCCATGCCTCTCATTATCTTGTACACCTCGATCAGGTCTCCTCTCTTCCTCCTTCTCTCCAGAGAGAAAAGTCCGAGCTTACTCAACCTTTCTTCGTAAGGCAAGCCCTCCAGTCCAGGCAGCATCCTGGTAAACCTTCTTTGTACCCTCTCCAAAGCCTCTGTATCTTTCCTATAGTAGGGCGACCAGAACTGGACGCAGTATCCCAAGTGTGGTCTCACCAGGGACTTGTAGAGCTGTAAATCATTTCTATAAATGATTTGGAGATGGGTATTTAGGGCAAAATCTCTCAATGTACAAATATACGAAGCAAGGGAGAAGAGTGAATTGTGAGGATTAAGTAGATAACAGAAAGCTGGGTGGGAGGGTGAGCTGCGAGGAGGATGCAGAGTTCTCGGTGTGATTCGGATTGGCTGAGTGAGTGGGCAATTCCAGGGCAGGGTCCACTTCACGAGCAAAAGCAGGAAGCAGATTATTATCTGAATGTGACAGACTGGGAAAGGGGGTGGGGGAGCGGAGTGAGACCTGTGTGGTGTCCATGTACACCAGTCACAGGTGAAGCATGTTGGGAAATGGGATGTTGGTCTTCCGAGCAAGAGAATTCCATTCCAGGAGCAGGGATGTATTATTATAATTATACAGGGCTTTGGTGGAATCACACCTGAAATACCGTGTGCAGTTTGGGTCTCCTTATCTGAGGAAAGATACCCTGGCAATGGAGGGAGAGCAGTGAAAATTTACGAGACTATTCCTGGGATAGTCTGGTGGGACTGACGTAGAGTCCATAGCAGTTAGGATTAAATTCACAGGAGGTTAGAGAACAAGGGGGGGTTCTTTTAGCAACGTACAACATTCTAACAGGCCGTGAGAAGGTAAACATAGGGAGGGTCTTCCTGATGACCAAGCAGTTCAGAACCAGGGCTCATAGTTGAAGGTGCAGAATGGGCCTTTTAGGATTGAGATGAGAAGGAAGTTCTTCCCCCGAGAGTGAGGAGTGTGTGGGATTCTATTCCCCGAGAGAGTGAGGAGTGTGTGGGATTCTGTTCCCCGAGAGAGTGAGGAGTGTGTGGGATTCTGTTCCCCCCGAGAGTGAGGAGTGTGTGGGATTCTGTTCCCCCCGAGAGTGAGGAATGTGTTGGGTACCTGTGTAGGGTAGCTGTGTTGGGTACCTGTGTTGATTAGCTGTGTTGGGTACCTGTGTAGGGTACCTGTGTTGGGTAGCTGTGTAGGGTACCTGTGTCCAAATCCTGAGAAAAAAAAATCCGGGGCAGGAATTATCATTTTAAATTGCTGAATTTAATGTTCTGTCAGAGGTCTGTCAAAAGACAAAGTTCTCTTCCTTGAGGCTTAGCTCTTGAATAGTTTTAAAAAGTGTTCTGAGCTAAGGTACATGGTGCTTATACAGAACTCAATCAAGTCTAATGTCCTGACAGCACTCACCCTCTCAAAGATTATTCTTGTCCCATTGTTCAGAGTCCAAAGGGCTTTATGGGAGTCCTATCAAAATCAATACTAATTAGTTTTCAAGAGAGGAGGGTTTATACTTTGCACAGCTAGTTATAAAAATGAGCACAGGTATGTAAAAGGAATCAATTATCCAAACACAGGTCATTTACAGACATTTCTCCGGTGAGAAACTCTCACGGGGAATAAGACATAGAAAGTATTTGTTTAATCTGTTTTCATGGTAACATACAAAAAGAACTTCGGAGGTAATTAGTAAACTGATGGTCCAGTGGAACTGAGGAATTTTGTGATAAGTAACAAACAGACAGCCATATACCATGCAAACAGACCCTTCGGTCCAACTTATCCATGCTGTTCCCAAACTAAACCAGTCCCACTTACCTGCATTTGGCCCATATGCCTCTATACCTTTCCCATTCATGTACCTGTCCAGGTGTCTTTTAAATGATGTAATTATACCAGCAGCTCCCATTTTCTCTGGTAGTTCATTCCACATATAAATCTTCTCTGTGTGACAAAGTTGCCCCTCAGGTCCCTTTTAAGTCTTACACCTTAAACTATGCCCCTCTAGTTTTGAACTCTCCACCCTGGGAAAAGTCCTTTTATCTATGTTCCTCATGATTTTATAAACCTCGATCAGGTCACCCCAGTTCCAGCCTCTGCAGTCTCTCCTGATAACTCAACTCAACTCAACCCTCCAGTCCAGGTAACATCCCGGTAAATCATCTCTGCACCCTTTCCAATTTAATAATATCAAATGAATTCAATGGGTGAAGTAGCCTCAGATAGATGTCCACGTTACTCCCTGGGAAGATATTGTCAGGTTCCAACATGGCTGCCACCTTCCTCTGCTGCTAACGCGATGGAGAGAATTCCTGCTTCCTGTCAGAACTTGTTGCTAGTCACTGGGCACCATTACCTCCTGATGGATGAGGGCATTAAAATTTTTAGAAGTAACATTACAAGAGTGCCACAGTTGAGGTACCAGCTAATGGTCCAGAATTCACCCAGGTATTTGAACATTTGGCCCATGGAATGTTGGTCTTTTTTCTTCGCTTGTGCCATGAAGCAAAGAGATGGACCCTATCGATCAGTTTGGTGGATATTTTCTAAGTATAACAGGGTATAGTAACAGGTCAACCATTTTCTAAACTGTTGTAACATTTTAAAAATATTCCCTTGTTACTTTGCTTTACTTCATTATCATCAAAAGAGACACTTGTATGGAACTATTCAGGGAAACACGGTTTGCAGTGACTTTAATAGGTTTTTCCAAAAATATAGAATTGACATTCAGCTTTATTCAAACAACTAACTCACTATTATACCCACACATGGCAACATCCTGTTGCTGACCGTGATCTTCATCATCTAATAGGCATTGCTATTCAAGTTGTTTATCCCTTTCTGCATGTCCTCCAACAGATTGCTGAGATGGTCTTGACCTCTTGTCTATACTTTCACCCACAGCTATCCTACACAGGTACCCTACACAGGTACCCAACACAGCTACCCAATACAGCTGCCCTACACAGGTACCCTACACAGGTATCCTACCCAGCCACCCTACACAGGTACCCTACACAGGTACCCTACACAGGTACCCAACACAGCTACCCAACACAGCTACCCAACACAGCTGCCCTACACAGGTACCCTACACAGGTACCCTACCCAGCTACCCTACACAGGTAAGCTACCCAGCTACCCAACACAGGTACCCAACACAGGTACCCAACAGAGGTACCCAACACAGCTACCCTACACAGCTACCCAACACAGCTACCCTACACAGGTACCCTACACAGGTACCATACACAGTTACCCTACACAGGTACCCAACACAGGTAACCTACACAGTTACCCTACACAGGTACCCAACACAGGTAACCAACACAGCTTCCCTACACAGTTACCCTACACAGGTACCCGACACAGGTACCCAACACAGCTATCCAACACAGTTACCCAAAACAGCTACCCTACACAGGTACCCTACACAGGTACCCGATACAGCTACTCAACACAGCTACGCGACACAGGTACCCTACCCAGATACCCTACACAGGTACTCTACCCAGGTACCCAACACAGGTACCCTACACAGCAACCCAACACAGGTACCCTACACAGGTACCCTACACAGCTACCCAACACAGCTACCCTAGACAGGTAACCAACACAGATACCCTACACAGCTACCCTAAACAGCTAACCTACATAGCTACCCAACACAGCTACCCAACACAGCTACCCAACACAGGGACCCAACACAGGTACCCTACACAGCTACCCAACACAGCTACCCTACACAGGTACCCTACACAGTTATCCTACACAAGTACCCAACACAGGTACCTTAAAAGATACCCTACACAGGTACCCAACACAGGTACCCTACACAGTTACCCTACACAGGTACCCAACACAGGTACCTTAAAAGCTACCCTACACAGGTACCCTACACAGCTACCGAACACAGGCACCCAACACAGGTACCCAACACAGGTACCCAACACAGGTACCCTACACAGGTACCCAACATAGGTACCCAACACAGCTACCCTACACAGGTAACCAACACAGGTACCCAACACAGCTACCCTACACTGTTACCCTACACAGGTACCCAACACAGGTACCCTACACAGGTACCCAACACAGGTACCCTACACAGCTACCCAACAGAGGTACCCGACACAGCTACCCTACACAGGTACCCAACACAGCTACCCAACACAGCTACCCAACACAGCTACCCCACACAGCTACCCAACACAGGTCCCCAACACAGCTACCCAACACAGCTACCCAACACCTACCCAACACAGGTACCCAACACCGCTGCCCAACACAGGTACCCTACACAGCTACCCAACACAGCTACCCAACACAAGTACCCAACACAGGTACCTTACACAGGTACCCTACACAGGTACCCTACACACTACCCAAAACAGGTACCCTACACAGGTACCCTACACAGCTACCCTACACAGGTACCCAACACAGCTACCCTACACAGTTACTCGACACAGCTACCCTACACAGGTACCCAACACAGGTACCCTACACACTACCCAAAACAGGTACCCAACACAGGTACCCAACACAGTACACTACGCAGGTACCCTAGACAGGTACCCAACACAGCTACCCTACACAGTTACTCGACACAGCTACCCAACACTGTTACCCTCCACAGGTACCCAACACAGGTACCCTCCACAGGTACCCAACACAGGTACCCTACACAGATACCCTACACAGCTACCCTTCACAGGTACCCAACACAGCTACCCTACACAGGTACCCTACAGAGGTACCTTACCCAGCTACCCTACACAGGTACCCTACACAGCTCTTCTCCACAGGTACCCAACACAGGTACCCTACACAAGTACCCAACACAGCTACACAACACAGCTACCCAACACAGGTACCCTACACAGGTACCAAACACAGGTACCCTACACAGGTACCCTACACAGGTACCCAACACAGCTACCCAACACAGGTACCCAACACAGCTACCCTACACAGCTATCCTACACAGCTACGCGACACAGCTACCCGACACAGCTACCCAACACAGGTACCCTACACAGGTACCCAACACAGGTACCCAACATAGGTACCCAACACAGCTGCCCAACACAGGTACCTCACACTGCTACCCCCCACAGCTACCCCACACAGGTACCCAACACAGTTACCCAACACAGGTACCCAACACAGCTACCCTACACAGGTACCCTACACAGGTACGCTACACAGGTATGCTACACAGCTACTCAACACAGGTACCCAACCAAGCTACCCAACACAGGAACCCAACACCGGTACCCTACACAGGTGCCCAACACAGCTACCCAACACAGGTACCCTACACAGGTACCCAACACAGGTACCCTACACAGCTACCCAACACAGGTACGCAACACAGGTACCCAACACAGCTACCCTACACAGGTACCCTACACAGGTACCCCACACAGCTACCCTACACAGGTACCCAACACAGCTACCCTACACAGGTACCCTACACAGGTACCCCACACAGCTACCTTACACAGGTACCCAACGCAGGTACCCTACACAGGTACCCAACACAGGTACCCTACACACTACCCAAAACAGGTACCCAACACAGGTACCCAAAACAGGTACCCAACACAGCTATCCTACACTGTTACCCTCCACAGGTACCCAACACAGTACCCTACGCAGGTACCCTACACAGGTACCCAACACAGCTACCCTACACAGTTACCCAACACAGCTGCCCTACACTGTTACCCTCCACAGGTACCCAACACAGGTACCCTACGCAGGTTCCCTACACAGCTACCCAACACAGCTACCCAACACAGGTACCCTACACAGCTAGCCTCCACAGGTACCCAACACAGGTACCCAACACAGGTACCCAACACAGCTACCCTCCACAGGTACCCAACACAGCTACCCGACACAGCTACACGACACAGCTACCCAACACACGTACCCTACACAGGTACCCAACACAGGTACACTACACAGGTACCCTACACAGCTACACAACACAGGTACCCAACACAGGTACCCTTTACAGGCACCCAACACAGCTACCCTGCACAGGTACCCTACGCAGCTACCCTACACAGCTACGCAACACAGGTACCCTACACAGCTATCCTACACAGGTACCCTACACAGCTAACCAACACAGGTACCCAACACAGGTACCCAACACAGCTACGCTACACAGGTACCCAACACAGGTACCCTACACAGCCACACAACACAGGTACCCAACACAGGTACCCTATACAGGCACCCAACACAGCTACCCTACACAGGTACCCTACACAGGTACCCTACGCAGCTACCCTACACAGCTACGCAACACAGGTACCCTACACAGGTATCCTACACAGGTATCCTACACAGCTACCCTACACAGGTACCCAACACAGGTACCCAACACAGGTACCCTACACAGGTACCCTACACAGCAACCCAACACAGCTACCCTACACAGGTACCCAACGCAGGTACCCTACACAGGTACCCAACACAGCTACCCTACACAGGTACCCAATACAGCTACCCAACACAGGTACCCAACACCGCTACCCAACACAGGTACCCAACACAGGTACCCAACACAGGTACCCTACACAGGTACCCTACACAGGTACCCAACACAGGTACCCTACAGAGGTACTTTACCCTGCTACCCTACACAGGTACCCTACACAGCTCTTCTCCACAGGTACCCAACACAGGTACCCTACACAAGTACCCAACACAGCTACACAACACAGCTACCCAACACAGGTACCCTACACAGGTACCAAACACAGGTACCCTACACAGGTACCCAACACAGGTACCCAACACAGCTACCCTACACAGATACCCAACACAGATACCCAACACAGGTACCCAACACAGCTACCCTACACAGCTACCCTACACAGCTACGCGACACAGCTACCCGACACAGCTACCCAACACAGGTACCCTACACAGGTACCCAACACAGGTACCCAACATAGGTACCCAACACAGCTGCCCAACACAGGTACCTCACACTGCTACCCCCCACAGCTACCCCACACAGGTACCCAACACAGTTACCCAACACAGGTACCCAACACAGCTACCCTACACAGGTACCCTACACAGGTACCCTACGCAGCTACCCTACACAGCTACGCAACACAGGTACCCTACACAGGTACCCTATACAGGCACCCAACACAGCTACCCTACACAGGTACCCTACACAGGTACCCTACGCAGCTACCCTACACAGCTACGCAACACAGGTACCCTACACAGGTATCCTACACAGGTATCCTACACAGCTACCCTACACAGGTACCCAACACAGGTACCCAACACAGGTACCCTACACAGGTACCCTACACAGCAACCCAACACAGCTACCCTACACAGGTACCCAACGCAGGTACCCTACACAGGTACACAACACAGCTACCCTACACAGGTACCCAATACAGCTACCCAACACAGGTACCCAACACCGCTACCCAACACAGGTACCCAACACAGGTACCCAACACAGGTACCCTACACAGGTACCCAACACAGCTACACAACACAGCTACCCAACACAGGTACCCTACACAGGTACCAAACACAGGTACCCTACACAGGTACCCTACACAGGTACCCAACACAGGTACCCTATACAGGCAACCAACACAGCTACCCTACACAGGTACCCTACACAGCTACCCTACACAGCTACCCAACACAGGTACCCTACACAGCTATCCTACACAGGTACCCTACACAGCTAACCAACACAGGTACCCAACACAGCTGCCCAACACAGGTACCTCACACTGCTACCCCCCACAGCTACCCCACACAGGTACCCAACACAGTTACCCAACACAGGTACCCAACACAGCTACCCTACACAGGTACCCTACACAGGTACCCTACGCAGCTACCCTACACAGCTACGCAACACAGGTACCCTACACAGGTACCCTATACAGGCACCCAACACAGCTACCCTACACAGGTACCCTACACAGGTACCCTACGCAGCTACCCTACACAGCTACGCAACACAGGTACCCTACACAGGTATCCTACACAGGTATCCTACACAGCTACCCTACACAGGTACCCAACACAGGTACCCAACACAGGTACCCTACACAGGTACCCTACACAGCAACCCAACACAGCTACCCTACACAGGTACCCAACGCAGGTACCCTACACAGGTACACAACACAGCTACCCTACACAGGTACCCAATACAGCTACCCAACACAGGTACCCAACACCGCTACCCAACACAGGTACCCAACACAGGTACCCAACACAGGTACCCTACACAGGTACCCAACACAGGTACCCTACACAGGTACCCAACACAGCTACACAACACAGCTACCCAACACAGGTACCCTACACAGGTACCAAACACAGGTACCCTACACAGGTACCCTACACAGGTACCCAACACAGGTACCCTATACAGGCAACCAACACAGCTACCCTACACAGGTACCCTACACAGCTACCCTACACAGCTACCCAACACAGGTACCCTACACAGCTATCCTACACAGGTACCCTACACAGCTAACCAACACAGGTACCCTACACAGCTACCCTACACAGGTACACAACACAGGTACCCTACACAGGTACCCCACAGAGTTACCCTACACAGGTACCCAACATAGGTACCCAACACAGGTACCCTACACAGCTACCCGACACAGCTACCCGACACAGCTACCCAACACAGGTACACTACACAGGTACCCAACACAGGTACCCAACATAGGTACCCAACACAGTTACCCAACACAGGTACCCTACACAGCTACCCTACACAGGTAACCAACACAGGTACCCAACACAGCTACCCTACACTGTTACCCGACACAGGTACCCAACACAGGTACCCAACACAGGTATCCTACACAGTTACCCTACACAGCTACCCTACACAGGTACCCTACAGAGTTACCCTACACAGGTACCCAACATAGGTACCCAACACAGGTACCCAACACACCTACCCAACACAGCTAACCTACACAGGTACCCAACACAGGTACCCAACACAGGTACTCAACACAGCTACCCAACACAGCTACCCTACACAGCTACCCAACACACCTACCCCACACAGCTACCCAACACAGGTACCCAACACAGCTACCCCACACACCTACCCCACACAGCTACCCAACACAGGTACCCTACACAGGTACCCTTCACAGGTAACAAACACAGGTACCCAACACAGGTACCCCACACAGCTACCCTACACAGGTACCCAACACATCGACCCTACACAGCTACCCAACACAGCTACCCTACACAGGTATCCAACACAGGTACCCAACACAGGTACCCTACACAGGTACCCAACACAGTTACCCAACACAGGTACCCTACACAGCTACCCAACACAGGTACCCAACCAAGCTACCCAACACAGCTACCCTACACAGGTACGCTACACAGGTACCCAACACAGGTACCCTACACAGGCACACTACACAGGTACCCAACACAGGTACCCTACACAGCTACCTTACACAGCTACCCTACACAGGTACCCAACACAGGTACCCTACACAGCTACCCCACACAGGTACCCTACACAGGTACCCTACACAGGTACACAACACAGCTACCCAACACAGGTACCCTACACAGGTACACAACACAAATCCCCAACACAGGTACCCAACACATCTACCCTACACATCTACCCTACACAGCTACCCTACACAGGTATCCAACACAGGTACCCAACACAGCTGCCAACACAGGTATCCTACACAGGTACCCTACACAGGTACCCAACACAGGCACACTACACAGGTACCCAACACAGGTACACAACACAGGTACACAACACAGGTACCCTACACAGCTACCTTACACAGCTACCCTACACAGGTACCCAACACAGGTACCCTACGCAGCTACCCCACACAGGTACGCTACACAGGTACCCTACACAGGTACACAACACAGCTACCCAACACAGGTACCCTACACAGGTACACAACACAAATCCCCAACACAGGTACCCAACACATCTACCCTACACATCTACCCTACACAGCTACCCTACACAGGTATCCAACACAGGTACCCAACACAGCTGCCAACACAGGTATCCTACACAGGTACCCTACACAGGTACCCAACACATTGACCCTACACTGCTACCCAACACAGCTACCCTACACAGGTATCCAACACAGGTACCCACCACAGGTACTCTACACAGCTACGCTACACTGGTACCCTCCACAGGTATCCAACACAGCTACCCAACACAGGTACCCAACACAGCTACGCTACACTGGTACCCTCCACAGGTACCCAACACAGGTACCCAACACAGCAACCCTACACAGGTACCCAACACAGGTACCCTACACAGTTACCCAACACAGGTACCCAACACAGGTATCCAACACAGCTACCCTACACAGGTACCCCACACAGCCACCCTACACAGGTACCCAACACAGCTACCCAACACAGCTACCCTACACAGGTACCCAACACAGGTGCCCTACACAGGTACCCAACACAGGTACCCTACACAGCTACCCAAAACAGGTACCCAACACAGGTACCCTACACAGGTACCCTACACAGCTACCCTACACAGGTACCCTACACAGGTAACCAACACAGGTAACCAATACAGGAACCCTACACAGGTACCCAACACAGCTACCCTACACAGCTACCCTACACAGCTACCCTACACAGGTACCCAACACAGGTACCCTACACAGGTACGCAACACTGGTACCCAACACAGGTACCCTACACAGCTACCCAACACAGCTACCCTACACAGGTACTCTACACAGGTACCCAACACAGGTACCCAACACAGCTACCCTACACAGCTACCCTACACAGGTACCCAACACAGGTACCCTACACAGCTACCCAACACAGGTACCCTACACAGGTACCCTCCACAGGTACCCAACACAGGTACGCAACACAGGTACCCTACACAGGTACCCTACACAAGTACCGTACACAGTTACCCTACACAGGTACCCAACACAGGTACCCTAAAAGCTACCCAACACAGGTACCCAACACAGCTACCCTCCACAGGCACCCAACACAGGTACCCAACACAGGTACCCTACACAGGTACCCAACACATCTACCCTACACAGGTACCTAACACAGGTACCCAACACAGCTACCCTACACAGGTACCTAACACAGGTACCCAACACAGCTACCCTACACAGGTAACCAACACAGCTACCCTACAAAGGTACCCAACACAGGTACCCAACACAGGTACCCTACACAGCTACCCTACACAGGTACCCTACAGAGTTACCCTACACAGGTACCCAGCATAGGTACCCAACACACCTACCCTACACAGGTACCCTACACAGTTACCCATCACAGGTAACCAACACAGGTACCCAACACAGCTGCCCAACACAGGTACCCAACACAGGTACCCCACACAGCTACCCTACACAGCTACCCAACACAGGTGCCCTACACAGGTACCCGACACAGGCACCCTACACAGGTACCCAACAGAGCAACCCTACACAGCAACTCAACACAGCTACCCAACACAGGTACCCAACACAGCTACCCTACACTGGTACCCTACACAGGTACCCAACACAGGTATCCTACACAGGTACGCAACACAGCTACCCTACACAGGTACCCTACACAGGTACCCAAAACAGGTACCCAACACAGCTACCCTACACAGGTACCCAACACAGGTACCCAACACAGCTACCCAACACAGGTACCCTACACAGGTACCCAACACAGGTACCCAACACAGGTACCCTACACAGGTACCCAGCACAGTTACCCTACACAGGTACCCTACACAGGTACCCTACACAGGTACGCAACACAGGTACCCAACACAGCTACCCTACACAGGTACCCTACACAGATACCCTACACAGCTACCCTACACAGGTACCCTACACAGGTAACCTACACAGCTACCCAACACAGGTACCCAACCAAGCTACCCAACACAGGTACCCTACACAGGTACCCAACACAGGTACCCTACACAGCTAACCAACACAGGTACCCAACACAGGTACCCTACACAGCTACCCAACACAGGTACCCCACACAGCTACCCAACACAGGTCCCCAACACAGCTACCCAACACAGCTACCCAACACCGCTGCACAACACAGGTACCCAACACAGCTACCCTACACAGCTACCCAACACAGGTACCCTACACAGGTACCCTACACAGGTACCCTACACAGGCACCCTACACAGGTACCCAACAGAGCAACCCTACACAGCAACCCAACACAGCTACCCAACACAGCTACCCTACACTGGTACCCTACACAGGTACCCAACACAGCTACCCTACACAGGTACCCAACACAGGTACCCAACACAGGTACAAACGTGTTGCTGGTCAAAGCACAGCAGGCCAGGCAGCATCTCAAGAATAGAGAATTCGACGTTTCGAGCATAAGCCCTTCATCAGGAATGAGAGAGAGTAGCCAAGCAGGCTAAGATAAAAGGTAGGGAGGAGGGACTTGGGGGAGGGGCGATGGAGGTGGGATAGGTGGAAGGAGGTCAAGGTGAGGGTGATACGCCAGAGTGGGGTGGGGGCGGAGAGGTCAGGAAGAGGATTGCAGGTTAGGAGGGCGGTGCTGAGTTGAGGGAACCGACTGAGACAAGGTTGGGAGGAGGGGAAATGAGGAAACTGGAGAAATCTGAATTCATACCTTGTGGTTGGAGGGTTCCCAGGCGGAAGATGAGGCGCTCCTCCTCCAGCCGTCGTGTAGTTATGTTCTGCTGGTGGAGGAGTCCAAGGACCTGCATGTCCTCGGTGGAGTGTGAGGGAGAGTTAAAGTGTTGAGCCACGGGGTGATTGGGTTGGTTGGTCCGGGCGTCCAAGAGGTGTTCTCTGAAGCGTTCCGCAAGTAAGTGGCCTGTCTCACCAATATATAAACCGACTGACTCCCACAGCTACCTGGACTACACCTCCTCCCACCCTGCCCCCTGTAAAAACGCCATCCCATATTCCCAGGCGCCTCATCTTCCGCCTGGGAACCCTCCAACCACAAGGTATGAATTCAGATTTCTCCAGTTTCCTCATTTCCCCTCCCCCCACCTTGTCTCAGTCGGTTCCCTCAACTCAGCACCGCCCTCCTAACCTGCAATCCTCTTCCTGACCTCTCCGCCCCCACCCCACTCCGGCCTATCACCCTCACCTTGACCTCCTTCCACCTATCCCACCTCCATCGCCCCTCCCCCAAGTCCCTCCTCCCTACCTTTTATCTTAGCCTGCTTGGCTCTCTCTCTCTTATTCCTGATGAAGGGCTTATGCTCGAAACGTCGAATTCTCTATTCCTGAGATGCTGCCTGGCCTGCTGTGCTTTGACCAGCAACACATTTGCAGCTGTGATCTTCAGCATCTGCAGACCTCATTTTTTACCCAACACAGGTACCCAACACAGGTACCCTACACAGGTACCCAGCACAGCTACCCTACACAGGTACCCTACACAGGTACGCAACACAGGTACCCTACACAGCTACCTTACACAGTTACGCAACACAGGTACCCAACACAGGTACCCTACACAGCTACCCAACACAGGTACCCAACCAAGCTACCCAACACAGGTACCCTACACAGCTAACCAACACAGGTACCCAACACAGGTACCCTACACAGGTACCCAATACAGCTACCCTACACAGGCACCCTACACAGCTACCTTACACAGGTACGCAACACAGGTACCCAACACAGGTACCCTACACAGCTACCCTACACAGATACCCAACACAGGTACCCTACACAGTTACCCTACACAGGTACCCTACACAGCTACCCTACACAGGTACCCAACACAGCTACCCTACACAGGTACCCAACACAGGTACCCAACACAGGTACCCTACACAGGTACCCAACACAGGTACCCTACACAGGTACCCAACACAGCTACCCTACACAGGTACCCAACACAGGTACCCAACACAGGTACCCTACACAGGTACCCAACACAGGTACCCTACACAGGTACCCTACACAGGTACCCAACACAGGTACCCTACACAGGTACCCTACACAGCTACCCTACACAGGTACCCTACACAGGTACCCAACACAGGTACCCAACACAGGTACCCTACACAGCTACCCTACACAGGTACCCTACACAGATACCCTACACAGGTACCCAACACAGCTACCCTACACAGGTACCCTACACAGATACCCTACACAGGTACCCAACACAGCTACCCTACACAGGTACCCTACACAGCTACCCTACACAGGTACCCTACACAGGTACCCAACACAGGTACCCAACACAGGTACCCTACACAGCTACCCTACACAGGTACCCTACACAGGTACCCAACACAGGTACCCAACACAGGTACCCAACACAGGTACCCTACACAGATACCCTACACAGGTACCCAACACAGCTACCCTACACAGGTACCCTACACAGCTACCCTACACAGGTACCCTACACAGGTACCCTACACAGGTACCCAACACAGCTACCCTACACAGGTACCCAACACAGGTACCCAACACAGGTACCCTACACAGGTACCCAACACAGGTACCCAACACAGCTACCCTACACAGGTACCCTACACAGCTACCCTACACAGGTACCCTACACAGGTACCCAACACAGCTACCCTACACAGGTACCCAACACAGGTACCCAACACAGGTACCCTACACAGGTACCCAACACAGGTACCCTACACAGGTACCCTACACAGCTACCCAACACAGCTACCCTACACAGGTACCCTACACAGGTACCCAACACAGGTACCCAACACAGGTACCCTACACAAGTACCCAACACAGCTACCCAACACAGGTACCCAACACAGCTACCCTACACAGGTACCCTACACAGCTACCCAACACAGCTACCCCAACACAGGTACCCAACACAGCTACCCTACACAGGTACCCTACACAGCTACCCAACACAGCTACCCTTTGTCTCATAAAGGCATTTCTCAATTTTCTCGCCCCAAATGTAGGAGAAAACAGCAGTTTGCAACCATTGAGTATTCTGTATTATGTCAGGACACAAGTTCCTAATGTTCTTTTGAGATCTACAGCATCCAAGCTCCTTCAGATGCAATGGACCAGATAAAATAATGCACTGGATTTCATTTCTGATGGAAAATTACTCTTGGAAAAGAGTACATTGGGCTTTGGGATCAGGACCCCAAATTGAAACCAGTTTGGAGACGTCAACCCACGCGATGTGTGCGACGGTAATGGAGGTATGAACGGCGCTTGGAAATGGAAAATTCCCTGCAGCTGATTCCCTGCCATCTGAAATAAAAACCAAAGATCCACCCATTTCTTATTCGGGAGGTTAGGACAAACCTGTAAACAGAAGGGGCTTATAATGTTGCAAATTAGAGCCGTAAGTTTGAGAATTGGAAGTGCTTTAGAAGTCAGGAGAGTGCCTTCAAAAAGCAGATAAAGACTAAACTAAATTAACAGTAAAAGCTAACCTGGAATATTAAATCAGATTTTTGAGAGTTGTTTTCAAGAGAGTAAACTGAAAGGGGGGTGACCTAACTAAACTGGAGTAGAAAATCCTGGTGAAACTTCAGCCTGTCCGGCAGAATGGGTGAAGAGAGAAACAGGGCTAATGGTTTGAGTCTAATGTGGAGGTTCCAAAAATTATGGCATTAAGAAATTACATGTGCCAGGGCCTGATGGGGCAACTCCGGTTGGGGGGTTGGGATGTGATGGAAGGGTAGGCCACCTCCCTCCCACTCCTCCCTCCCCCACACAGCCCTTCAATGTCAGAGTTTAGTTTGAGCTCAGTCCATTGAGAGTCCAAGACTGCTGCTTGTAAAAATGGTTAATCATTAACTTTGTTCTTTAATGTACATGGGAACAGTCACCCTGGAAACTAATCTTCATAGTGAAGGGTTTATTGGGACAGGGATTAACCGGTTCAGGCTCAGCTCTTGCTGGTGATCTGAAACTCACTTCAAAAACACCGGAGTCGCTGATTCAATGTTGCTGCTGCACAGAGCGGGGTTCAGCAGATGTTGCTGTTTGAGAGTCTCTTGCACCCTTCACCTACAGCCAAGTCCACCCAGATGAGAACAGGAACTCACCTGCCTGCCATAAAGCTGCAGGGACCCCTCCCAGCATACACAGCAGCGGAGGCCTGATCACAGCTCCTTCCAGAGACACGGAGAGATGGGGAGAGGCAGTCAGTGCTGTTGTGGGGCCAACAACAGGAGCAAACTGGGAAAGGGAGCATTCACTTTAGAACCTTCAAACAGGAAATTCCATGAAGTTATACTCGGAAAGCTGAAAGTCTCACCCAGGAAATGGTGTGACTGGGCCTTTATCTTATTTTATTTGCCCGTTGGATGTGGGCATCGCTGGCTGGGTCCAGTATTTATTACCCATCCCTAGTTGCCCCTTGAGAAGGTGGGGGTGAGCTGCCTTCTTGAACCGCTGCAGTCCATGTGTTGTAGTAGACCCACAATGTCCCTTAGGGAGGGAATCCCAGGATTCTGACCCAGTGACACTGAAGGAATAACAATACATTTCCAAGTCAGGATGGTGAGTGGTTTGGAGGGGAACTTGCAGGGGGTGGTGTTCCCATGTACCTACTGCCCTTGTTCTTCTGGATGGAAGTGGGTGTGGGTTTGGAAGGTGTTGTCTGAGGGTCTTTGGTGAGTTTCTGCAGAGCATCTTGTAGATAATACACACTGCTGTTACTGAGCATCGGTGGGGGAGGGAGGGGATGTTTGTGGATGTGGTGCCAATCAGGCGGCTGCTTTGTCCTGGATGGTGTTGAGCTTCTTGAGTGTTGTTGGAGCTGCCCCCATCCAGGAGCAAGTGGGGAGTATTCCATCACACTCCCTGATTTGTGTCTTGTAGATGGTGGACAGACTTTGGGGAGTCAGGAGGTGAGTTACTCCCCACAGTATTCCTAAACCTTAACCTGCTCTTGTAGCCACTGTGTTTAAACAGCTTCAGGAATTGATGAAGGGCTTTTGCCCGAAACGTCAATTGTGCTGCTCCTCGGATGCTGCCTGAACTGCTGTGCTCTTCCAGCACCACTACTCCAGAATCTAGTTTCCAGCATCTGCAGTCATTGTTTTTACCTGGCTTCAGCCAGATTCAGGGCAGAAGTGAGGTCTGCAGATGCTGGAGATCAGAGTGGAGAGGGTGTTGCTGGAAAAGCACAGCAGGTCAGGCAGTCCAAGGAGCAGGAACATCGACATTTCGGGCCTAAGTCTGACCGGCTGTGCCTTTCCAACACTCCACTCTCGACTTCAGACAAATACATACAAGTGCAGTACAACAGGTCACCTTCATACACATGTCTACTGTATAACAGATCACTTTCACACACGCGTGTACAGTATAACAGATCATTTCACACATGTGTACAGTATAACAGATCACTTTCTCACATGCGTGTACAGTACAACAGATCATTTCACACGTGTGTACAGGAGAACAGATCACTTTCTCACACGCGTGTACAGTATAAAGATCACTTTCGCACATGCGTGTACAGTATAACAGATCACTTTCACACATGCGTGCACAGTATAACAGATCATTTCACACGTGTGTACAGTATAATAGATCACTTTCTCACATGCGTGTACAGTATAACAGATCACTTTCACACATGTGTACAGTATAACAGATCATTTCACACGCGTGTTTACAGTATAACAGGTCACTTTCACACGTGCGTGTACAGTATAACAGATCACTTTCACACATGTGTACAGTATAACAGATCATTTCACACGCGTGTTTTCAATATAACAGGTCACTTTCACACGTGTGTGTACAGTATAACAGATCATTTCACACACGTGTTTTCAGTATAACAGGTCACTTTCACACGTGCGTGTACAGTATAACAGATCACTTTCAGACATGCGTGTACAGTATAACAGATCACTTTCTCACATGCGTGTACAGTATAACAGATCACTTTCAGACATGCGTGTACAGTATAACAGATCACTTTCTCACATGCATGTACAGTATAACAGATCACTTTCACACATGTGTTTACAGTATAACAGGTCACTTTCACACGTGTGTGTACAGTATAACAGATCATTTCACACGCGTGTTTTCAGTATAACAGGTCACTTTCACACGTGTGTGTACAGTAAACAGATCATTTCACATGCGTGTTTACAGTATAACAGATCACTTTCACACGTGTGTGTACAGTAAACAGATCATTTCACACGGGTGTTTTCAGTATAAAGGTCACTTTCACACGTGTGTGTACAGTATAACAGATCATTTCACACGTGTGTTTTCAGTATAACAGGTCACTTTCAGACATGCGTGAACAGTATAACAGATCACTTTCACACATGTGTACAGTATAACAGATCATTTCACACACGTGTTTTCAATATAACAGGTCACTTTCACACGTGCGTGTACAGTATAACAGATCACTTTCAGACATGCGTGTACAGTATAACAGATCACTTTCTCACATGCATGTACAGTATAACAGAACACTTTCACACATGTGTTTACAGTATAACAGGTCACTTTCACACGTGTGTGTACAGTATAACAGATCATTTCACACGCGTGTTTTCAGTATAACAGGTCACTTTCACACGTGTGTGTACAGTAAACAGATCATTTCACACGCGTGTTTACAGTATAACAGATCACTTTCACACGTGTGTGTACAGTAAACAGATCATTTCACACGGGTGTTTTCAGTATAAAGGTCACTTTCACACGTGTGTGTACAGTATAACAGATCATTTCACACGTGTGTTTTCAGTATAACAGGTCACTTTCAGACATGCGTGAACAGTATAACAGATCACTTTCACACATGTGTACAGTATAACAGATCATTTCACACACGTGTTTTCAATATAACAGGTCACTTTCACACGTGCGTGTACAGTATAACAGATCACTTTCAGACATGCGTGTACAGTATAACAGAACACTTTCACACATGTGTTTACAGTATAACAGGTCACTTTCACACGTGTGTGTACAGTATAACAGATCATTTCACACGCGTGTTTTCAGTATAACAGGTCACTGATGACGGAGCAATTGTTTCTTACCATCACAGCTGAATATTTTGAATGGTCTCCTGGCTGTTCTGCCACTTTCTGAAACCTACAGTTATCAGACCCTTTATCCTGTCCCCAAATGCACACCAAGTCCCACACACCCAGCACCCCCTCTGCTTATTGGTCTGTGCTCCTGGTTTTTGCCAATATCTCAACTTTAACATCCCTCTGTTCCGGCGCCTCTTGCACTTGCATGGGAATGTGCCAGAGAAAGGTAAGGAGTTGGGAGTGGGACAGGAATGGACCAGAGGATCCTGGTGGGAATGTTCCTGTGGAATGCTGACTAAGGAGGAAGGGGTAAAGTGTGTCTGGTGCTGGCATTCCGTTGCCTTTTCTATTACCCACTGAACATGGAGACTGGGGACACCAAATTCATTTTGTGCTGGAGATTTCTGCATTAAAAAAAAACACGATATGCTGACCTCAATCTGCTTCGAGACTGAGGAAACCATCTGAACACTAAAAATGTTTCGGGAGTGTGTGAGGGACGGTTACCTAGAGCAGTATGTTGGACTGACTAGAAGCTAGACTAATGTAGATCAAATATGATATAATGAAAACAAATTAATTAACAATGTTGTGAATGAGCCTTCAGGGAGAAGTGATAGAATGTTACATTGTTTGTGAAAGCGAGGTAACTCAATCTGAAACGAGGGTTTTAAATTTGAAGAAGAGAAAGGCACCAAGTGACTGAGGTGGGTTGGGAGAATATGTTAAAAGGCACGACCGTATAGAGGCGTTTGGATGGTCTTTAAGGAACTACATAACATGGAAATTGGACATTCTATCAAGGTGTGAAAACCCTGACAAACAAATAAAGAGGTTCAGCATTGTACATGATTAAAAGAAAAAACTGATAAAGTTGTTAGAAATAGCAGTAATTTTGAGGATTGGAAGCTTCATAGAAATGGACTGTAAAAGCATCTATAGGTTCAAGAAAGGAAACGTGACCACATTCATTGTGGGTCCATTACAGACAGAGCTGAAAAATGTGTTGCTGGAAAAGCACAGCAGGTCAGGCAGCATCCAAGGAGCAGGAGAACAATGTTTTGGGCATGAGCCCTTCTTCAGGCTTATGCCCGAAACATCGACTCTCCTGCTCCTCGGATGCTGCCAGACCTGCTGCGCTTTTCCAGCAACACATTTTTCAGCTCTGATCTCCAGCATCTGCAGTCCTCACTTTCTCCATTACAGACAGAGTCAGGAGAATTTATAATGAGGAATAGAGAAATAGGAGAGAAACTAAATAGTTACTTTATGTCTGTTAAGTCTGAGGAAGAAATCCCCCAGAACTAGAGATCCCAGTGATTTAGATAAATGTGAGGGGCTGCATTTTGGAAAGGCAAATCAGGGCAGGAATTAAGGTAAGGTCCTAGGGAGTGTTGCTGAACAAAGAGACCTTGGAGTACAGGTTCATAGCTCCTTGAAAGTGGAGTTGCAGGTAGACAGGATAGTGAAGAACTCCTTTATTGGTCAGAGTATTGAGTACAGGAGTTGGGAGGTCACTACAGCAGGGGGAGCAGTGAGAGTGAGGAGCAGGGGGCGACCGAGAAGGTAAATGTACCTCGTGAATAGGCAGAGCAAAGTGAACCCAGACACGGGGATGGCTGGGCATGTGATCTGATATATTTGGGCTGTGGATAAAACCCAAGACACTCCATGTGTAGTATCACCCATCCACCCTCCTCCTCCTCCTCTAATAAAAAAAATCCTATGAGGAGAGTTGGTCAGGTTTTTTTTTATTTATTCAATCTAGCTTGGTATTTTAAAGCAGAGGTGATGGAGGGTAGGGCAGCTGCATGCTCCTCTTTCAGGATGTGGGAGGTAAGGCTCACCACTGGTGTCCCTGCTGACTTCGCAGCAGGAAGTGCACCCAACTCCAGCTCCTCACAGACCATGTTAGGGAATCGGAGATGGAGCTGGATCAACTTCATACATACATAGAAAAATACAGCACAGAACAGGCCCTTAGGCCCACGATGTTGTGCTGAGGTTTAATCCTAATGTAAAATATAGTAACTTAACCTACGCACCCCTCAACTCACTGCTATCCATGTACAATGTCCAGCAGTCGCTTAAATGTCCCCAATGACTTCGCTTCCACCGCCACAGCTGGCAATGCATTCCCTGCACTCACAACTCTCTGTGTAAAGAACTTATCTCTGGCGTCTCCTTTATACCTTCCTCCTAATATCTTCAAACTATGACTTCTCGTACCAGTCCCTCCTGCCCCGGGGAAAAGTCTCTGGCTATTGACTATCTATTCCTCTCATTATTTTGTACACCTCGATCAGGTCTCCTCTCTTCCTCCTTCTCTCCAGAGAGAAACGTCCGAGCTTACTCAACCTCTCTTCATAAGGCAAGCCCTCCACCTCTGGATCATTCAGGAGGCTGAGGGGGTGATAGAGATGAGTTACATGGTAAAGGGAGCTGGGCGACTGTCAGGAGAGGGAAGGGAATAGGCAGACAGTGCAGGGAGCCCCTGTGCCCGTCCCCCTCAATAATAAGCACTGAAGCGGGGGGGGGGAGGGGAACGACCCACCAGGGGAAAGCCACAGCAGCCAGGTTTCTGGTACTGAGCCTGGCTCTGTGACTCGGAAGTGAAGGGGTGCGAATATGAGAGCGATGGTGGCAGGAGATTCAATTGTGAGAGGAACAGACAGGAGATTCTGGGGTCATGAGCAAGACTCCCAAATGGGGTATTGCCTCCCAGATACCTGGGCAGGAATGTCTTAGATTGTGTCTACAGGATTCTTAAGGGAGAGGGAGAGCAGCCAGAGATCGTGGCACACATCGGTATCAATGACATAGGTAGGGAAAAGAAGGAGGACTGAAAAGAGATTATACGGAGTTAGGTTGGAAGCTAGAAAGCAGGACAAGCAGAGTAATAATCTCAGGATTGCTATCGATGCCACATGCTAGTGAGGCCAGGAATAGAGAGCGAGTGCAGCTGAACATGTAACTGCATGCCTGGTGTAGGAGGGAGAGCTTCAGACATGTGGATCATTGGGATACCGTCTGGGAAGGTGGTTCCTGTACAAGAAGGACATGCTGCACCTGAACTGGAGGGGCACCAATATCCTGGGCAGGGGGTTTCCCAGAGCTCTTTGGGAGAGTTTAAACGAGATTGGCAGAGTGGGTGGGAACCTGAGCTACAGGTCAGATGATGGAGTAGGTAGTTAGCAGCCAGGTACAGCGTGCAGAGTCTGAGAGGAGGGATAAGCAATGGATAGGGCAAAGGTGCAGTCAGTGTGATGGGTTAAAATGTGTCATTTTTAATGCCAGAAGTATTGGAATCTTCACTTCAGCCCAACAAATCCACACTGACCTTCCAAAGGGTTTCCCACCCAAACCCATTACTCTAACTGATGCACCTAAACTACACATCCCTGAATACTGTGGGTATTTTAGCATGACCAATTCACCTTTGGACTGTGGGAGGAAACCCACGCAGACACGGGGAGAATGTGCAAACTCCACACACAGTCCCCCGAGGCTGGAATTGAACCCGGGTCCCTGGTGCTGTGAGGCAGCAGTGCCAACCACTGAGCCACCTGTGACTTAGAGCATGGGTCAGAACTTGGCGCTATGATGTTGTGGCCATTACAGAGAGTCAGATATCACAGGGGCAGGAATGGCTGGTGGATGTTCCAGGGTTTGGATGTTTCATAAGGAATGGGGGGGAATATAAAAGCAGTGGGGGAGTGGCATTGCTAATCAGGGACAGTATCACAGCTGCAGAAAGGGAGATCGTCGCGGAGGTGGGGTGGGTGGGGTGGGGGGGGAGAGTTTGTCTACAGAGTCAGTGCGGGTGGAAGTCAGAAACAGGAAAGGAGCAGTCACTTTACTGGGAGTTTTCCAGCGGCCCCCCCAATAGCAACGGAGACGCGGAGGAGCAGGTTGGGAAGCAGATTTTGGAAAGGTGCAGAAGTAACAGGGTTGTTGTCATGTTAACTTCCCTAATATCGTTCAAATAGTTTGCTTGGAGCAGTTTTTGTCCTGTCCTGGTGTGTCCAGGAAGGGTTCCTGACTCAATATGTACTTAGACCGACGAGAGGGGAGGCCATGTTGGATTTGGTGCTTGGTAATAAACCACGCCAGGTGTCAGGTCTCTCAGTGGGAGAGTATTCTGATGATAGTGATCACAACTCCCTGACCTTTACTATCCTCATGGAGAGAGATAGGAGCAGATGGTATGGGAAAGTATTTAATTGGGGAATGGGGAAATACAATGCTATAAGGCAGGAAATGTGGAGCATAAATTGGGAATAGATGTTACAATGCACGACAGAAATGTGGAGATTGTTTAGGAAGCACTTGCTATAGCGCAGGACAGGTTTGTCCCACTGAGACAAGGAAGGCATGGGAGGATGAAAGAACCTTGGGTGACAAGGGATGTGGAACATGTAGTCAAGAGGAAAAAGGAAACTTACTTAAGGTTGAAGAGACAAGGATCAGACAGGGCTTTAGAGGGTTACAGGGTAGCCAGGAAGGAACTGGAGAATAGACTTCGGAGACCTAGAAGGGGGCATGAAAAAGCTTTAGCTAAACCCGACGGCTTTCTACACTTACATGAGGAACAAGAGGATGGCCAGAGTGAGAGGAGGGCTGATCAGGGAGAATGGAGGGAGTCAGAGGCATTAGGGGCGGTCCTTACTGAATACTTTGCCTCAGTACTCAGTACCGAGAAGGAGTTTGCCTTTTCTGGGGACAGTATGAATCAGTCTGATCTGCTCAAACAGGTTGATGTTAGGAAAGAGGCTGTGCTGGAAATTTTGAAAAACATGAGGATAGATAAATCCCCTGGGCCAGATGGGATATACCCAACGTTACTACAGAAAGCAAGGGAAGAGATTGCTGTGCCTTTGGTGATGATAGAACATTATAGCGCAGTACAGGCCCTTCGGCCCTCATGTTGCAGTGACCTGTGGAACCAATCTGAAGCCCATTTAACCTATACTATTCCATTTTCATCCTTACGTTTATCCAATGACCATTTAAATGCCCTTAAAGTTGGCAAATCTACGACTGTTGCAAGCATTGAATTCCACATCCCACTACTCTCTGAGTAAAGAAACTACCCCTGACATCTGTCCTATATCTATCGTCCCTCAATTTTAAGCTATGTTCCCTTGAGCCAGCCATCACCATCTGAGGAAAACGGCTGTCCCTGTCCACCCTATCTAACCCTCTGATTATCTTATATGTCTCAATTAAGTCACCTCTCAACCTTCTTCTCTCTAATGAAAACAGCCTCAAGTCCCTCAGTCTTTCCTCATAAGATCTTCCTTCTATACCAGGCAACATCCTAGTAAATTTCCTCTGAACCCTTTCCAAAGCTTCCACATCCTTCCTATAACGCGGTGACCAGAACTGTACACACCAGAGTTTTGTACAGCTGCAGCATAACCTCATGGTTCCTAAACTCAATCCCTCTATTAATAAAAGCTAACACACCGTATGCCTTCTTAACAACCCTGTCAACCTGGGTCGAAAATGTGTTGCTGGAAAAGTGCAGCCGGTCAGGCAGCATCCAAGGAGGAGAATCGACGTTTCGGGCATGAGCCCTTCTTCAGCCCTTCTTCTCCTGCTCCTTGGATGCTGCCTGACCTGCTGCGCTTTTTCAGCAACACATTTTCAGCTCTGATCTCCAGCATCTGCAGTCCTCACTTTCTCCTATCAACCTGAGTGGCAACTTTCAAGGATATGTGTATCTGGACACCGAGTTCTCTCTGCTCATCTGTACTCCCAAGAATTTTACCATTAGCCAGTACTCTGCATTCCTGTTACTCCTTCCAAAGTGAATCATCTCACACTTTTCTGCATTAAACTCCATTTGCCACCTCTCGGCCCAGCTCTGCTCCTTACCTATGTCTCTGTGTAACCCACAACATTCTTCAGCACTGACTACAACTCCATACACCTCAGTGTCAGCCACTAATTTATTAACCCATCCTTCTTCGCCCTCATCCAGGTCATTTATAAAAATGACAAACAGCAGTGACCCCAAAACAGATCCTTTTGGTACACCACTGTTAACTGAGCTCCAGGATGAACATTTCCCATCAACCACCACCCTCTGTCTTCTTTCAGTTAGCCAATTTCTGCTCCAGACCACTAAATCACCCTCAATCCTAAGCCTCTGTATTTTGTGCAATAGCTGAAAATGTGTTGCTGGTTAAAGCACAGCAGGTTAGGCAGCATCCAAGGAACAGGAAATTCGACGTTTCGGGCCAGAGCCCTTCATCAGGAATGAGGAGAGGGTGCCAGGCAGGCTAAGATAAAAGGTAGGGAGGAGGGACTTGGGGGAGGGGCGATGGAGATGTGATAGGTGGAAGGAGGTCAAGGTGAGGGTGATAGGCCGGAGTGGGGTGGGGGCGGAGAGGTCAGGAAGAGGATTGCAGGTTAGGAGGGCGGTGCTGAGTTCAAGGGAATCGACTGAGACAAGGTGGGGGGAGGGGAAATGAGGAAACTGGAGAAATCCGAGTTCATCCCTTGTGGTTGGAGGGTTCCCAGGCGGAAGATGAGGCGCTCTTCCTCCAACCGTTGTGTTGTTATGTTCTGGCGATGGAGGAGTCCAAGGACCTGCATGTCTTCGGTGGAGTGGGAGGGAGAGTTAAAGTGTTGAGCCACGGGGTGGTTGGGTTGGTTGGTTCGGGCGGCCCGGAGGTGTTCCCTGAAGCGTTCTGCAAGTAGGCGGCCTGTCTCCCCAATATAGAGGAGGCCACATCGGGTGCAGCGGATGCAATAGATGATGTGTGTGGAGGTGCAGGTGAATTTCTGGCGGATATGGAAGGATCCCTTGGGGCCTTGGAGAGAAGTAAGGGAGGAGGTGTGGGCGCAAGTTTTGCATTTCCTGCGGTTGCAGGGGAAGGTGCCGGGAGTGGAGGTTGGGTTGGTGGGGGGTGTGGACCTGACGAGGGAGTCACGAAGGGAGTGGTCTTTTCGGAACGCTGATAGGGGAGGGGAGGAAAATATATCCCTGGTGGTGGGGTCCGTTTGGAGTTGGCGGAAATGGCGGCGGATGATACGCTGTATATGGAGGTTGGTGGGGTGGTAGGTGAGAACCAGTGGGGTTCTGTCTTGGTGGCAGTTGGAGGGGCGGGGCTCAAGGGCGGAGGAGCGGGAAGTGGAGGAGATGCGATGGAGGGCATCGTCGATCACGTCTGGGGGGAATCTGCGGTCCTTGAAGAAGGAGGCCATCTGGGCTGTACGGTATTGGAACTGGTCCTCCTGGGAGCAGATGCGGCAGAGGCGAAGGAATTGGGAATATGGGATGGAGTTTTTACAGGGGGCAGGGTGGGAGGAGGTGTAGTCCAGGTAGCTGTGGGAGTCAGTCGGTTTATAGAAGATGTCTGTGTTGAGTCAGTCGCCCGAGATAGAAATGGAAAGGTCTAGGAAGGGGAGGGAGGAGTCTGAGACAGTCCAGGTGAATTTGAGGTCGGGATGGAAGGTGTTGGTAAAGTTGATGAACTGTTCAACCTCCTCGTGGGAGCACAAGGCAGCGCCGATACAGTCATCGATGTAGCGGAGGAAAAGGTGGGCAATAGCCTACCGTAGGGAACTTTATCAAACACCTTACTGAAATCCATCTACACCACATCAACCACTTTACCCTCATCCATCTGTTTGGTCAGCTTCTCAAAGGACTCAATAAGGTTTGTGAGGCACGACCTAACCTTCACAAAACCGTGTTGACTATCGCTAATCATATTATTCCTTTCTAGATGATTTTAAATCCTATCTCTCATAACCCTTTCCAACAATTTATCCACAACAGAAGTAAGGCTCACTGGTCTATAATTACCAGGTTTGTCTCTACTCCTCTTCTTGAACAAGGGAACCACATTTGCTATCCTCCAGTCTTCTGGCACTTCTCCTGTAGACCATGTCAATATAAAGATCAAAGCCACCGGCTCGGCAATCTCCTCCCTGGCTTCCCAGGGAATCAGAGGATAAATCCCATCGGCCCAGGGGACTTACCTATTTTTATACTTTCCAGAATGGCTAACACCTCCTCCTTGTGAACCTCAATCCCATCTAGTCTAAATGATCTTTGCATCCTCACTGTCTACTGGAATAATACCAGATGATTGGAGGGTGGCAAATGTTACTCCCTTGTTCAAGAAAGGGAATAGGGATAACCCTGGGAATTACAGATTAATCAGTTTTACGTTGGTGGTGGGCAAATTATTGGAGAAGATTTTGAGAGACAGAATTTATTATTATTTGGAAAACCATAGTTTGATTTGAGCTATCATGGCTTTGTGAGGGGCAGGTCATGCCTCACAAGCCTTATTGAATTCTTTGAGGATGTGACAAAACACATTGATGAAGGTTGAGCAGTGGACATAGAGTATATGGGTTTTAGCAAGGTGTTTGATAAGGTTCCCCATGGTAAGCTCATTCAGAAGTAAGGAGGCATGGGATACAGTGAAATGTGCCTGTCTGCATACAGAATTGGCTGGCCCATAGAACACAGAGGGTGGTGGTAAGTGGAAAGTATTCAGCCTGGTGTTCTGTAGTGATCAGCTCTGGGACCTCTGCACTTTGTGATTTTTATACATGACTTGGATGAGGAAGTAGAAGGGTGTGTTGGTGGAGTTGTGGATCGTGTGGAGGGCTGTTGTAGGTGGCAATGGGACATTGACAGGATGTAGAGCTGGGCTGAGAAGTGGCAGATGGAGTTCAACCTGGAAAAGTGTGAAGTGATTCACTTTGGAAAGTTGAATTAGAATGCAGAATACAGGGTTAAAGATAGGATTCTTGGCAGTGTGGAGGAACAAGGGATCTTGGTGTCCATGTCCATAGATCCCTCAAAGTTGCCACCCGGGTTGATAGGGTTGTTAAGAATGTGCATGGTGTATTGGTTTTCATTAGCAGGGGCATTGAGTTTGAGAGCTGCGAGGTTATGCTGTAGCTCTATACAGCCCTGGTTAGACCACACTTGGAATATTGTGACCAGTTCTGGTCACCTTATTATAGGAAGGATGTGGAAGCTTTAGAGAGGGTGCAGAGGAGATTTACCAGGATGCTACCTGGCCTGGAGGGCATGTCTTATGAAAGGTTGAGGGAGCTAGGGCTTTTCTCATTGGAGTGAAGAAGGATGAGAGGTAACTTGAGAGAGGTGTGTAAGATAATGAGAGTGGATAACCAGAGACATTTTCCCCAGGGCGGAAATGGCTATCATGAGGGGGCATAATTTTCAGGTGATTGGTGGAAGGTTCAGGGGAGATGTAGGTTCCTTACTCAGAGACTGGTGGGTGTGTGGATGCACTGCCAGTGATGGTAGCAGTGTCAGATACATTAGGGATATTTAAGCAACTCTAAGATACGGAAGTTAGTGCAATGAAGGGTATGTAGGTGAGTCTGATCTTAGAGTAGGATAGAGGTTAGCACAACATCGAGGGTCGAAGGGCCTGTACTGCGCTGTGTTGTTCTATGATTTATGTCATGTTGAAGCTGTACAGGACATTGATCAGGCCACTGTTGGAATATTGCGTGCAATTCTGGAAACCTTCCTATCAGAAAGATGTTGTGAAATTTGAAAGGGTTCAGAAAAGATTTACAAGGATGTTGCCAGGGTCGGAGAGTTTGAGCTACAGGGAGAGGCTGAACAGGCTGGAACTGTTTTCCCTGGAGTGTCGGAGGCTGAGGGGTGACCTTATAGAGCTTTATAAAATCATGAGGGACATGGATAGGATAAATAGACAAAGTCTTTTCCCTGGGGTGGGGGAGTCCAGAATTAGAGGGCATAGGTTTAGGGTGAGAGGGGAAAGATATAAAAAGACCTAAGGGGCAACTTTTTCACACAGAGGGTGGTACGTGTATGGAATGAGCTGCCAGAGGAAGTGGTGGAGGCTGGTACAATTACAACATTTAAGAGGCATTTGGATGGGTATATGAATAGGAAGGGTTTGGAGGGATATGGGCTGGGTGCTGGCAGGTGGGACTAGATTGGGTTGGGATATCTGGTCAGCATGGACAGGTTGGACTGAAGGATCTGTTTCCATGCTGTACATCTCTATGACTCTAAAAAGAAAATGAGGAGTTGAAAGAAATTATATCAATGATTTGGAGGTGGAGCCCAAATGTATTATTTCCAAATTTGCAGATGTGGACTAATGCAGTTCCGTGACTATCCATAACAATCTGAAATGATTATGGTCACTATCTCCAATATGCTTCCATATGGATACACCTGTCTCGTTTTATATCTGAATATTCAGTTCAGGACACAGTCAATTCCCTTTCAATGAATTGTTCAAAATGTCAAAACGTTCCCCTGAAACAACCCCAAAGCTCCAAGAATATAAAGTCCTCCCCCCAGCACCATCTCTCCAGCCACACACTAATTTTGATGGAACTGCATTGTCGGCCCTCCAGTAGTCAGTGAGGGACCAATGTGCAAATAGATAGGGAGATTGTAGAAAGCTGTAAGAATATTAGGATTGTAATAGTGGGGGATATTAACTTTGCAAACATAGACTGGGACTGCCATAGTATTAAGGGAGGAATTTGTCAAGTGTGTCAAGAAAACTTTCTCAATCAATCTGTTAATGGCCCTACTAGAGAAGGGGTAAACATTGACCTTCTGTTTGGAAATAAGGCAGGGCAAGTGACTGAGGTGTTAGTGGGGGAGCACTTTGGGACCAGTGACCATAGTTCTAACAGTTTGAAAGAGGATGGAAAAGGACAGACCTGGTCCACAAGTCAAAGTTCTAAATTGGGGCTCGGCCAGTATTGATGGTGTTAGACTGGAGCTTTCAAAAGTTGATTTGGGGAGGCTGTTCACCGGTAGAGGGTCATCTGGCAAGTGGGAGGCTTTCAGAAGTGTGTAATGAGAGTTCAAGGACAGCATGTTCCTGTTAGTGTGAAGGGTAAGGCTGGCAGGAGTAGGGGATGACTAGAGATATCGAGGCTCTAATCAGGAATAAGGAGGAGGCATTTGTCAGGTATAGACAGCTGGGATCAAGTGACTCCCTTGGGGAGTATCGGGTGTAGGAGTATACTTAGGAGGGAAAGCAGGATGACAAAAAGGGGACATGAGATAGCTTTGGCAGATAAGGTTAAGGAGAATCCAAAGAGATCCTACAACTATATTAAGGATCAGGGAGTAACTAGGGAGAGAATAGGGCCCCTCATAGGTCAATGAGGTTATCGGTATGTGAAGCCACAGGGAATGGGTGAGATCCTCAATGAATATTTCTCGTCAGTATTTTCTGTGGACAAACAATGGAATCGAGGGAACTTGGGACAATAAATAGTGATATCTTGAAAAGGTTCCCATTACAGAAGGAGATGCTGGAGGTCTTAAAACACAAAGGTCGATAAATCCCCGTGACCTGATTAAGTTTATCCCAAAAGATTGTAGGAAGCTAAGGCAGAAAGTAAAGGACGCCTAGCAGAGATATTTGTATCATTGACAGGACGAGGTGCCAGAAGACTGCAGGGTGGCTAATGTTGTCCCATTATTTAAGAAAGGCTGGAAAGAGAAACCAGGGAACGACAGGTCAGTGGGCCTGATGTCAGAGGTGGTTAAGTTGTAGGAGGGGATTCTGAGAGATAGAATCTACAGGCATTTGGAAAGGAAAGGACTGATTAGGGATAGTCAGCATGGCTTGTGCGTGGGACATATTGCACTAACTTGAGTGGTTTTGTTTGAAGAAGTGACCAAGAAGATAGACGAAGACAGAGCAGTAGATCTTGTACACGTGCACTTTAGCAAGGCCTTCGGCAAGGTCCTGCAAGGTAAGCTGCTCATTAAGGTTAGGTCACATGGGATCCAGGGACAGCTAGCTAATTGGAGACAAAATTGGCTTGATGGTAGGACTTTGGTAGAGAGTTATTGTCTGGAACAGAGGCCTGTGACAGACAGTGTGATGCAAGGATCAGTACTGGGTCCACAATCGTTCATCATTGATATAAACAATTTGGATGAGAATATAGGAAGTCTGGTTAGCAAGTTTGTTATTAAATACACTAACATCGCTGGTAAAGTGGATAGTCAAGAAGGCTAAGTAAGAACAATGGGATCTTGATCAACTGGGCCAGTGGCCTGAGGAGTGGCAGATAGAGTTCAATTTAGATAAATGTGAGGGGTTGCATTTTGGTAAGGCAAGCCAGGGCAGGATTGACACAGTTAATGGTAGGGCCCCCGGGGAGTGTTGTCAAACAGAGAGACCTAGGGGTGCAGGTACATACTTCCCTGAAAGTTATGTCACAGGTAGATAGGGTAGTGAAGGCAGCGTTTGGTACAATTGCCTTTATTGGTCAGAACATTGAGTACTAAACAGGGGTTGGAAGGTCATGTTGCAGCATTTCAAGACATTGTTAAGGTCATTTCTGGAATACTGTGTACAGGTCTGGTCACCCTGCTTTTGGAAGGATGTTATTAAACTGAAAGGGTGAAAAATAAATTCACAAGCATGTTACTGAGACTGGATAGTTTGAGTTATAAAGAGAGACTGAATAGCCTGGGAGTGTATTCCCTGGAATGTGAGAGGCTGAGGGGTGATCTTATAGAGGTTTATAAAATCATGAGGGGCATGGATAGGGTAAATAGTCAAGGTCTTTTCCCTGGGGTAGGGGAGTCCAAAAGTAGAGGGCGTAGGTTTAGGCTGAGAGGGGAATGATTTTAAAAGAACCTGATGACAACGTTTTCACACAGAAGCTGGTGCGTGTATGGAATGAGCTGCGAGAGGAGTTAGTGGAGGCTAGTACAACGACAGCAGTTAAAAGGCATTCGGACAGGTTCATGGATAGGAACGCTTCAGAGGGATATGGGACAAAAGCAAGTGAATGGGAGTAGTTCAGTTTTGGGGTCCTGGTCGGTATGGACAAGTTGGGCCGAAGGGCCTGTTTCCGTGTTGTATGACTCTAAGACAGGGTCTAAACAGCCTGCTCTCTGAGTGTCTCCAGAACATGCTGTGCTAAGAAACTAGCCTGAAAACATTTTATAAACATATCATCTAAGCTTCCTTTTGCCCAACAGTTTTCCAGTTGAGATGTAGACTAAAATCTCCCATGATTACCAGCCTACCTTTCTGACAAGTCCCTTTCAAATCTTCTCTGACCGACCCTCTCACGTGGTTACTGTTAAGGGCTCTGTACATCACTTCCCTGAGTGACTTCTTGCCTTTATAATTTCTCATCTGTACCCAAATTATTTACACATTTTGGTTTCCTAAACTTGCAGCACCCCCCTCTTTCTGTTGGGTTAATGTCATCATTAACTAACACAGCTACCTCTTCAGCTTTTCCTACTTTCCTCATCCTTCCTAAGTGTCCTGTATCTTTCAAGATTAAAGACTCAGTCCGTATCATCCTGTAGTCATGTCTCTGTAACTGCTCCAAAATGTACTTATTAATTTCTTTCCAATTTCAGTTCTTCTGTTTTATTTAACTGCTCTGTTTGTTGAGCTAGTGTCTTTAGTATAATCCTTTTATTCTCTTTGTAAATTCTAACCTTATCTGTTAGCTCACTCACCTCTCTAACCCTTCCTGTTACTCTGTTTATTATTACCCTATTCATGCATTTCACTTTGGCCTTGGCTATACTCAGATTTCCCACATCTTCCCAAATGTGAGCCCTTGCTCCCACTGTTCATTTTAAAAGTCCTTTCCACTTCCCTCGTTACCTGGTTGTCAAGAACACCAGGCCCAGCACAGTTCAGGTAGATCCCATGTTCCCCAGGACTGGTGCCTGTGCTCCATGAACCACAGTCCATGTCTCCACCAGTCTTTGAGCCATGCGTTAATCTCTGATGATGCGCCCCTTGCCAGTCTGCATATGACTCTAGAAATAATGCAGACAAATAACTGCCCTGAGGCCTGTATCCTGTCAACGAGTCCCCCTTTATTTAAATGCGGGAGAGTCCTCCAGACTGACCCAGCTCCCTCAGAGGCAGCTCTCAGAGTGAGCAGGATGGCTGACACACCTGGTTAGTTTTCTATAAAGATCAAGTCTAAACTCTTGTCAAAAATAGAATAACAAAAACATTAAGGGGATTTTGGGCAATATCCTCTCCTCAGGACTAACTGCTGTAATGCTTTCAGTTCATTTGATGCAGGAAACCTACAGGACTGTTAGAAAGGGAATTCCAAGATTAACCTGGTTAACTAATTGTGTAATATTAAACCTAAACTTCAGATATTCTTCAAAATTTGGCAAATTGAGTCCCAACTTTATATCAATATATCCATCACCTGAACAGACACTCCTGTCAGCCAGGACTCGGAGATTAACAAACCCAATCAGGGAACTCCTTTTCTGGGAGGTTTATCTGACTGGCCTATATCACTACATAGACATTATGACCTTTGAGGTTCTGTCCTTTAATTTGGTACAAAGCACCTCCCACTGACCATTCAGAGTCTTTGTTTCTTTGGTTTCATTGTTTGCACCTACAAGTGATCATGACATTTGGATCCTCCCTCTCCCGGCCTAAGCAGGTATTTCGAAGCCTGGCACCAGTCAAGGCGTTGCTGCATAAGACACTGTCAATCCTCATTATAGTGTCCCCTATTGCCACCACTTTATTGCCCACCTGTACCATGGTCAGTTAGCTCAGTCTCTTTCAGCACTCACTCCCTGCAGACAAGTTAAAAGAGTGTTGAACCAATTGCAAATGCTCAGCCTCCTGCTCTCTGGGTCCCTGACCTGCCTCACTCCTGCACATGGAACACTGACCAAACAAGGCAATCCAAACCTAAACCAAATAACGGGGGGATCGAAGAACTCATAGCCTGGCAGATTTTGGAAAAATGCAAATGTAGCAGGGTTGTTGTTATGAGTGACTTCAACTTTCCCAATATTGACTGGAACCTCCTTAGTGCAGAAGGTTTGGATGGAGCCGTTTTTGTCAGGTGTGTTCAGGAGGGTTTCCTTACTCAGTGTGTAGACAGACTGACGAGGGGAGAGGCCATTTTGGATTTGGTGCTCGGCAATGAGCCAGGACAGGTGTCAGATCTCACTGTGACAGTGACCGCAACTGTCTCACATTTACCATATCCTTGGAGAGGGAAAGGAGCAGTTACTGAGGGAAGATATTTAATTGGGTAAAAGGAAACTATGACGCTATCAGACAGGAGTTGGGATGTACAGACTGGGGAGCAATTGTTCCACAGAAAGGGCACAGCAGACACGTGGAGACTATTTAAGGAGCAGTTGTTGCGAGTGATGCAGATTTGTTCCTCTGAGACAGGTAAGAAGGGGTAAGATTAAGGAACCTCGGATAACGAGAACAGAGGAGCTTCTCGTCAAAAGAAAGAAGGCAGCTTTGTTAAGGTGGAGGAAGCAAGAATCTAGCACAGCTTTAGAGGATTACAGGCTTGCTAGAAAGGAGCTCAGAAATGGACTGAAGAGAGCCAGGAGGGGGCACGAGAAAGGCTTGGCAGGAAGGATTAGGGAGAGTCCAAAGGTATTTTACTCATACGTGAGGAATAAGGAAGTGATTGCTGGGCCTCTTACTGAGATTTTTGTATCATCAATAGTCACAGGTGAGGTGCTGGAAGACTGGAGGTTGGCTCACATGGTGGTAAATACAAGCCAGGGAACTATAGACCAGTGAGCCTGATGTCGGTGGTGGGCAAGTTGTTGGAGGGAATCCTGAGGGACAAGATGTACATGTATTTGGAAAGACAAGGACTGATTAGGGATAGTCAACATGGCTTTGTGTGTGGGAAATCATGTCTCACAAACTTGATCGAATTGTTTGAAGAAATAACAAAGAGGATTGATGAGGACAGAGCGGCGGGCGTATACGGCGTTTGACAAGGTTCCCCATGGGAGACTGGTTAGCAAGGTTAGATCTCATGGAATTCAGGGAAAACTAGCCATTTGGATACAGAACTGGCTCAAAAGTAGAAGACAGAGGGTGGTGGTGGAGGGTTATTTTTCAGACTGGAGGCCTGTGACCAGTGGAGTGCCACAAGGATCAGTGCTGGGTCCTCTACTTTTCATCATCTATATAAATGATTTGGATGTGAGCATAAGAGGTATAGTTAGTAAGTTTGCAGATGACACCAAAATTGGAGGTGTTGTGGACAGCGAAGAGGATTACCTCAGATTACAACAGGATCTGGACCAGATGGGCCAATGGGCTGAGAAGTGGCCGATGGAGTTTAATTCAGATAAATGCGAGGTGCTGCATTTTGGGAAATCAAATCTTAGCAGGACTTCTACACTTAATGGTAAAGTCCTAGGGAGTGTTGTTGAACAAAGAGACCTTGGAGTGCAGATTCATAGCTCCTTGAAATTGGAGTCGCAGGTAGATACGATAGTGAAGAAGGCATTTGATATGCTTTCCTTTATTGGTCAGAGTATTGAGTACAGGAGTCGGGAGGTCATGTTGTGGCTGTACAGGACATTAGTTAGGCCACTGTTGGAGTATTGCGTGCAATTCTGGTCTCCTTCCTATCGGAAAGATGTTGTGAAACTTGAAAGGGTTCAGAAAAGATTTAGAAGGATATTGCCAAGGTTGGAGGATTTGAGCTATAGGGCAAGGTTTAATAGGCTGGGGCTGTTTTCCCTGGAGCGTCGGAGGCTGAGGGGTGACCTGATAGAGGTTTATAAAATCGTGAGGGGCATGGATTTGGTAAATAGACAAAATCTTTTCCCTGGGGTCGGGGTGTCCAGAACTAGAGGGCACAGGTTTAGAGTGAGAGGGGAAAGATATAAAAAAGACCTAAGGGGCAACATTTTCACGCAGACGGTGGTGTGTGTATGGAATGAGCTACCAGTGGATGTGGTGGAGGCTGGTACAATTACAACATTTAAGAGGCATTTGGATGGGTATATGAATTTGAAGGGTTTGGAGGGATATGGGCCGGGTGCTGGCAGGTAGGACTAGATTAGGTTAGGATATCTGGTCGGCATGTGCGAGCTGGACCGAAGGATCTGTTTCTCTGCTGTACATTTCTATGACTCTAATAAGAGAATGAGCAGGGAGATGGTAGGGCCGATCAGTGATAGCACAGGGAAATTGTGCATGGAGTCTGAGCAGATAGGGAAAGCCCTACATGTGACTTTTGCATCGGTTTTCACTAAGGAAAGAGACCTTGTTGTGAATGAGAACTCTGAGGAGCTGGGATACCAGGCTTGACCAGATCAAGACTGATGAAGTTAATGTGCTGGAAATTTTGGCAATCATTAAGATTGGTAAGTCCCCAGGGCCAGACCAGATTTATCCCAGGCTGCTCTGGGAAGCGAGGAAGGAAGTTGCTGGCGAGGATCTTTGCTTCCTCACTCTCCACGTGAGTTGTACCAGAGGACTGGAGGAAGGCGAATGTTGTTTCTCTTTTCATGAAGGGGAGTAGGGAAATCCCTGGCAATTACAGACCAGTCAGTCTCACGTCTGTGGTCAGCAAGGTTTTGGAAAGAATTCTGAGGGTTAGGATTTATGACTATTTGGCAAAGTGTAGTGTGATTAAAGGCAGTCAGCATGGCTTTGTGAGGGGCAGGTCATGCCTCACAAATCTTGAATTCTTTGAGGGGGTGACAAGACAGGTCGACGAAGGTCGAGCAGTGGATGTGGTGTATATGGACTTCAGCAAGGCATTTGATAATTTTCCCCACAGTACCGGTTACCTACTCGCAAAGCGCTTTAGAAAACATCTCCACGACACCCGCACCAATCAACCACACCGCCCCGTGGTCCAACACTTCAACTCCCCCTCCCACTCTGCCGAGGACATGGAGGTCCTGGGCCTCCTTCACCGCCGCTCCCTCACCACCAGACGCCTGGAGGAAGAACACCTCATCTTCCTCCTCGGAACACTTCAACCTCAGGGCATCAATGTGGACTTCAACAGTTTCCTCATTTCCCCTTCCCCCACCTCACCCTAGTTCCAAACTTCCAGCTCAGCACTGTCCCCATGACCTGTCCTACCTGCCTACCTTCCTTTCCACCTATCCACTCCACCCTCTCCCTCGACCTATCACCTTTACCCTCACCTCTGTCCATCCATTGCACTCTCAGCTACCTCCCCCCAAGCCCCACCCCTTCCCGTTTATCTCTCCACCCCCGAGGCTCCAAGCCTCATTCCTGATGAAGGGCTTTTGCCTGAAACGTTGATTTTCCTGCTCCTCGGATGCTGCCTGACCAGCTGTGATTTTCCAGCAACACTCTAACCTTGACTCATTCATAAAGTCAGGATGTATGGGATGCAGGGAGATCTGGCGATCTGGATTCAGAATTGACTGGCTGACAGAAGGCAGAGAATGGTTGTAGATGGAAAGTATTCTGCCTGGAGGACAGTGTTGAGTGGGGTCCCGCAGGGCTCTGTTCTTGGGCCTCTGCTCTTTGTTGTTTTTATAAATGACTTGGATGAAGAGGTTGAGGGGTGGGTTAGTAAATTTGCCGATGACACAAAGGTTGGAGGTGCCATCGATAGTATCGAGGGCTACTGCAGGCTGCAGCGTGACATAGACAGAATGCAGAGCTGGGCTGGGAAAATGTAGATGGAGTTCAACCTGGATAAATGTGAAGTGATGTATTTTGGAAGGTCAAACTCGAATGCTGAATATAGGATTAAAGACAGGATTCTTGGCAGTGTGGAGGAACAGAGGGATCTGGGTGTGCAAGTACATAGATCCCTCAAAGTTGCCACCCAAGTGGATAGGGTTGTTAAGAAAGCATATGTTGTTTTGGCTTTCATTAACAGAGGATAGAGTTTAAGAGCCGCGAGGTTTTGCTGCAGCTCTACAAGCCCCTGGTGAGACCACACTTGGAATATTGTGTATCTTTCCTATAGAACTGGACAGAAGCTTTGGAGAGGGTGCAAAGAAGGTTTACCAGGATGCTGCCTGGACTGGAGGGATTGACTAAGCTCAGACTTTTCTCTCTGGAGAGGAGGAGGAAGAGAGGAGACCTGATTGAGGTGTACAAGATAATGAGAGGCATGGACAGAGTCAACAGCCAGAGACTTTTCCCCAGGGCAGGACTGACTGGTACGAGAAGGTCACAGTTTGAAGATATTAGGAGGAAGGTATAAAGGAGACGTCAGAGATAGGTTCTTTACGCAGAGAGTTGTGAATGTATGGAATACATTGCCAGCGATGGTGATGGAAGCAGAGTCATTAGGGACAGTTAAGCGACTGCTGGACATGCACATGGATAGCAGTGAGTGGAGGGGTGCGTAGGCTAGGTTATTTTACTTTACATTAGGATTAATTCTTGGCACAACATTGTGGGCCGAAGGGCCTTCAGCACATAGAAAAGTACAGCACAGAACAGGCCCTTCAGCCCATGATGTTGTGCCGACATTTAATCCTAATGTAAAATATAGTAACAACCTACGCACCCCTCAACTCACTGCTATCCATGTGCAGGTCCAGCAGTCGCTTAAATGTCACTAATGACTCTGCTTCCACCACCATCGCTGGCAACGCATTCCATACACTCACAACTCTCTGCGTAAAGAACCTATCTCTGACGTCTCCTTTATACCTTCCTCCTAATATCTTCAAACTATGACTCCTCGTCCCAGTCAATCCTGCCTTGGGGAAAAGTCTCTAGCTATTGACTCTATCCATGCCTCTCACTATTTTGTACACCTCGATCAGGTCTCCTCTCTTCTTCCTTCTCTCCAGAGAGAAAAGTCCGAGCTTTTTGAACCTTTCATCATAAGGCAAGCCCTCCAGTCCAGGCAGCATCCTGGTAAACCTTCTTTGCACCCTCTCCAAAGCCTCTGTATCTTTCCTATAGTAGGGTGACCAGAACTTGACAGAATATTCCAAGTGTGGTCTCACCTGGGACTTGCAGCAAAACCTCACGGCTCTTAAACTCTATCCCCCTGTTGATGAGAGGCTAAACACCGTATGCTTTCTTAATAACCCTATCCACTTAGGTGGCAACTTTGAGGGATCTATTTACTTGCACACCCAGAACCCTGTGTTCCTCCACACTGCCAAGAGTTCTGTCTTTAATCCTATATTCAGCATTCAGGTTCAACCTTCCAAAATACATCACTTCACATTTATCCAGGTTGAACTCCATCTGCCATTTCTCAGCCCAGCTCTGCATCCTGTCTATGTCACGCTGCAGCCTGCAGTAGCCCTCTATACTATCGACGACACCTCCAACCTTTGTGTCATCGGCAAATTTACTAACCCACCCCTCAACCTCCTCATCCAAGTCATTTATAAAAACTACAAAGAGCAGAGGCCCAAGAACAGAGCCCTGCGGGATCCCACTCAACACTGTCCTCCAGGCAGAATACTTTCCATCTACAACCATTCTCTGCCTTCTGTCAGCCAGCCAATTCTGTGGTGTACTTTTCTATGTTCTATACCTGCTTCCTGGCACAAAGAATCCAGGTAACACACTCCCTCTCTAACACGTAACACACTCCCTCTCTAACACGTAACACACTCCCTCTCTAACACATCACTGTGTCTGTAGTTCAGTATCTAACTCAATGTTCGAGCCTGTGGCTGCTCAGACTTCAAGCATTTGCCCTGAACCAAACTGGGATCCAGCGACTCCCACATGCTGCAGCTGGGATACAAACAAGGAACAAAATTCGGCAACTTGGCCCTTTCAGCCCACTCAGTATGATAATGGCTGATCAGATTTTAACTTCAATCTACATTTCCACATACTCCCCCCAATAATCTTTCAGCCCCATGAGTCTATCTCCCTCTGCCTTTAAATCATTTTAAGATTTAGTATCCATTGCCTTTAAGGACGGGAATTCTAAGACTCACTGTTTTAAACAGGTGACATCATCTCTCCTCCAACCCTTAACGTTTCCGAAGAAATTATTTAACTAAATATAAATATGATGTTCTTATACATTTTATTAACCATCCCACTAGCTACTATACTACGTTGAGCATTAGGAGGAGTATAAATGTTTGTCATTTCCCAGACGCTCACCAATTAATGAGGTTCTTCTTAGAGTAACAATCAATGTTTGGAGGTTGAAGATGTTTTGATCGAAACAGCTGAAAAACTCTTACCCTTCCTGTCCTTAACCCCCTGAAGTGCTCAACTCCAGCACTCTGTTGTAAGTCACTTTCAAGTGTTAAGTTGCGCTAAGTTTGCTATCTATATATTCTCCTAACACAAAAAGGCTGACTCACTTTAATGAGGAGCCAATTCTGGCTGGTCCTTGATGAAACTGCTCTTTTCCTGAAACCCCTTGAAAAACCATCTTGCTTGAAACAGGCAACTAGAGAATTTAATCTCTGGAGTTCAATTTAACATTAACTAAATTTTTACCAAATAATAATTTAATCTTTCTTATCCAACAATACTGGAACTCAGTCCACCACATTCTCACCCTCTAACACATAGACACACTGACAACACACAATGAAAAACATACAGCTTTATTGCAGAAAAGTTAGAAAGGAATTCAGTTATTGTCATTGTTCTTAAAAAACAGATTTGTTTCATTTGCCAAGCTAGGAGCAAGATGATTTGTATTTCTGATTGCTCGGTATTTAACTACACGTTTGTGGAGATCCCAGAGTCCACCCTGCTCCCGATTCCTTGTGTGTGTGTGACAGATACTCAACCTGAGTATTCCATCAAGGGGACCCACTCTGTGGCCCCTCTCACAGCTCTTCCAGTCTCCAGTTTGGATATCAGGCAATGGAGGATGGCACAGTGTCTATTGGCAGAGGCAGTAATTGCTGGTTTTCACTGATGTGTGTGGAGTGAAGGGGAGTGAACAAGCGAGGAGCCAACCAATGACTCAACACTGACCAAAGGAGGTCCCATTCCATCACGATTCTGTGTGCAGGAGTGCCTGAGTGAGTGTAAATGGATTCAAACACAGTGTCTACCTGTGGCTGTGCATTTGGATGTGTAATGTTGAGGAATGTTACCTCCCCTCAAGTTGGTGCTGAAGTTTCACTCTCTGTCTCCACCAAAGTGATGAGGTCTCACTGATTCTTGCTCTTTACAAACAGACAGAGGAACATTTTCTATTTTTGCATCATCATTTGTGAGCGTGAAGCTTGATTTGATTTGAGATTTGGGATTTCAAATCACTGGGTTACCGAGAGCGAGGAGAGAGTGAAGCTGACACTGAACAGCAGTTTCAGGCTGTCTGCTCAGGAAGCTGACCAAACTGCTTGGAGGAGCCAGTGCCCTCTGCCATAAAGGCCTCAATCTCTTCCACAGTGCGTGGCACGCAGGTCAGCAGCTCCATTCCATTGGCAGTGACAGCAATATCATCCTCAATACGCACCTGAAATTCAGAGCAAAACATCAACACAATCTTCCAGCTGCACTTTCCAAACCAGCACATAGTCAAAGAGACTTACTGATCGAAACTGCCATCAAGGTGTGCAGAGAAACATCCCACAGTGGTTGACGTGACGGATTAGTGGTATTATAGTGGACTGTTAATCCAGAAACCCAGGTAACATTCTGGGAAGCTGGGTTTGAATCCTGCCTTGGCAGGTGGTGGAATTTGAATTCAATACGAACCTGGAATTAAGAGTCTAATGATGAGCATCAATCCATTATCGATTGTTGGAGAAACCCATCTGGTTCACAGCAATGTGGCTGACTCTTAACTACCCTCTGGACAATCACGTCGCTCAAGCAGGTATGCCCTCATCCCGTGAATGCGACAGGGGCAGAAGAGATGGTGGCAAAGGGGAGAGTAAGTGAAGATGTATATCCCTACATGCTTCGTGGCCCCATCCTCACCAGATCCGGCCCCTTGCACTAACCTTCTCAAGGGTGACCGGGGATGGGCAATAAATGCTGGCCCAGCCAACGATGCCCACGTCCTGTGAATGGATGAGAAGAGGTTGCTCCGATCTGGAGTGCATCGTCTGAAAGGGCCTGGAAGCAACCTCAGCAACAATTTACAGAAGTACTTGAGGAGGAAGAACTTTGTGGCAATGGGGAGTGGGAGTTATTGGATAGCTGGTTTCCATAGACAGCACAGGCACACATGGGCAGTATTGTCTCCTCCTGTTGTGTAAGGCTACAGATCATGGCTGAGATGAGGAAGCAGTACATACAGATACAGTTATAATATCTTATAGACATTTGGACAGGTATGTGGATACAAAGGGTTGAGAGATATACTGGCCAAATGCAGGCAAGTGCGACCAGCTCAGTTTGGCGTGATTCCGACTCTCCAAGTCTCCTTGCCCAGAGTAAGAGCACTTTAGAGGGTGCCTCGACTCTGTATGGGTTAACTCTGTGGCTGCAAATCAGTGACTGTACCAGCAGGTCCACATTAATGTGTGATTTATTACACACTCAAACCTTCTCCAACATTATCTCCAAAAATAAACCCTCCCTGCCTTAGATTTTATATCGTGTGGTATCTTATCAGCAGCTCTGTAACCACTCACAAAGAGTTCAATAAAGCTCCTATCTGATCAGGTGTAAATCCACCAGGCAGTAAAGTGGAGGTTAAAAACTCCCACGCAATGGCTCCTGTAATTATAACGTGACCTCGCTCAGCAGACTGTGCAAAAATAGCCTGGGCACACCTCACCCCACTGACCTGCTCAGACTGACAAATTAGAGCATGTCCTTGAGATACAGGATCACTCCACTCCCTTCAGCCCTTTCATACATTAACACTCCTTTTACAAAGGGTGACGTCACCAAACACTCCCACAGGGCCCACACGGCATGGGCTGAGCTTCAGAATAAAGCTCCCTCTACACTGTCCCCTCATCAAACACTCCCACAGAGACAGCACAGGGTTAGATACAGAAGTAAAGCTCCCTCTACACTGTCCCCTCATCAAACACTCCCACAGGGACAGCACAGGGTTAGATACAGAAGTAAAGCTCCCTCTACACTGTCCCCCCATCAGATACTTCCAGGACAGGGACAGCACAGGGTCAGACTACTGTTCATTGACTTCAGTTCTGCATTTGACATTATCAATCCTCAACGCCCGATTGGAAAGCTGGGTCTGCTGGGCCTGAATACCTCCCTGTGTAACTGGATCCTGGAATTCCTGACTGGGAGATCTCAGTCTGTCCGGATTGGGAACAGCATCTCCAACACCATCACACTGAGCAAGGGCCCACCCCAGGCCCACCTCAGTCCACTGCTGTTCACCCTGCTGACACACGACTGTGCGGTGATGCACAGCTCAAATCACATCATTAAGTTTGCTCATGATATGACTGTGTGCGTCTCATCAGCATAAGCGACGAGTCAGCATACAGAGAGGAGGTGCAGAGCCAACAACCTGTCTCTGAATGTAGACTGGACCAAAGAGATGGCTGTTGGCTTCAGAAAGGCACGGAGCAGTCTCTCTCAGCTGGACATCGATGGCTCCCCTGTAGATACATCGAAGTGCAGAATCTCACCTGGTCCCTCAACACCAGCTCGATAGCCAAGAAAGCCCAGCAGTGTCTCTACTTTCTGCACAGGCTGAGAAAAGCCTAGCTCCCAGTCCCCTCCCCCCATCCTCACCACATCCTACAGAAGGTTCACTGGGAGTACCCTGAGCTGTTGCATCACTGCCTGGTTCGAGAATCACACTCTCTCAGATTGTAAGACCCTACAACGGACAGTGAGGACAGCAGAGAAGATCATCGGGGTCTGTCTTCCCTTCATTACAGACATTTACGCCACACACTGCATCCAAAAGGCAAAGAGCATTGTGGGAGATCCCTCACACCCCTCACTCAAACTCTTCTCCCTCCTGCCATCTGGCAGGACATACTGGAGCATTCAGTCTCTCACGGCCAGACCGTCTAACAGTATCTCCTCCGATCCATCAGGCTTCCTAACACTGTATGACCAGATTCTTTTCCATTTGAAATTCTTTTCATGACTTTGAATTGCTGCTGGAACAATGTCAATTATTATTCTTTTATTACACTGTAATTTGCGTGTTTGGCACTTCTTATGCACTTTGTGCAGCCCTGTGTGTGGTTGTGTAGTTTGTGCTGTCCATGCAGCACCTCAGGCCTGGAGGGACACTGGCTCCTTTTTCACTGGATCAGTTGTACATGGCAGAAATAACAAATAAAAGCTACTCTACTCTTGACTCTACTTTAGACAGAGTAAAGCTCCCTCTACACTGACACCCCCTCCCTGCCCCCATCAAATACTCCCAGGACAGGGACAGCCCAGGGTTGAGGAGTAACATGGAGGAGTACTCACGCCCCCAAAGCCCCGGAAGCGCGCGAGGACATCACTGTTGATGAAACAAGCCTGGGCCGGGTCTGCTAGAGCCTGGTCCAGGAGCGTGTCGATGAAGTAGATTCCCGGCTCAATGGTGAGCACCATGCCCTGGAGCAGTTCCCGCGTGGTGCGCAGACTGCGCAGCCCTGGCTCATCAATACGCTCCACACCCTGGAACAGAACACAGAGACCATCACTCACACAGCACAAGCTGCTCCAAACCCCCCACGGTCGCCCCCATTGCACAACCCCCAGCCCTCCCATTGTTCCTGGTATCTCCCCTCACCCTCCCCAGCTCCCCCATTCCTCCCCCCTCCCCCCTCACACCAGGTCCCCCTTTATAAACTCTCACGTTCTAACGCCAAGCGCTGTTTCACTGGAAAATTGCCCGGTGCTAAACTGGAAATGCCAAAATGAATCCAATTTATCTAATTTATGAATCTGGCAATGAACCAGCTGGAGCTGGAGTTTATGTACAAGTTTCAAAGCTGCTGATTATTTGTGATTTATGAATTACTGACACCCAGACCTTACAGTCACATGGAGCCCACACAGACCACACGTGATTCAGAGAGAGGCGGGGAGGGGTGTGGGGGTGTGGGAGGAAGCTTGGAGGGGACAAGAGAGGAGCAGGAAGGATAGGGGAGGGAAATGTGGGGGGAGGGAAATGTGGGGGGAGGGAAAGGAGGGGGGAGGAAAGGACGGGGGAGGAAAGGATGGGGGAAACGGGGGGGAGGGGGTGAGACGGGGGGGCGAAGCGGGGAGGGGGTGAAACGGGGTGGGGGGCGCGGGGAGTGGGTGAGATGGGGGAGCGAGATGAGGTGGGGCGCGCAGGGAGGGGGTGAGATGGGGGGGTGCGCAGGGAGGGGGTGAGATGGGGTGGGGAGCGCGGGGAGCGCGCAGGGAGAGGGTGAGACGGGATGACAGGGGGAGCACGAAGTGGGAGGGCATGGTGAGACAGAGCAGCACCCCGAGTCAAGACCAGCCTGGGCTCTTGCTGCTGGAAATCCTGAAGGCTGGATTCAGACCGGGATGTGATGGTGACTGTGGGTAAGCAGCTCATCAGCTCTTACTGTTCTCATCTGGAGTCAGGCTGTGCACTTTCATAGAGTCATACCGCACAGAAACAGAACCTTCAGTCTAACAAGCCCACACCGACCGCGTTCCCAAACTATACCAGTCCCACTTGCCTGCATTTGGCCTATATCCCTCCAAATGATTCCTGTCCATGAACTTATCTCAATGTCTATTAAATATCATAGCTACACCCACCTTCACCACTTTCTCTGGCAGTTCATTCCACACACAAACTACCCTCTGCCCCTCAGGCCCTTTTTAAATCTTTCTCCTCTTACCTTAACAATAAGCTCCTAGTTTTGAACTCCCCCTATTCCAGGTAAAAGAGCCTGGTCATTCACCTTATCGGAGTCCCACATGATTTTATAAACCTCAGGAAGGTCACCCCTCAACTTCCTACGCTCCAATGAAAAGACATCCCAGTCTTTCCAGACTATTTCTATAACTCAAACCCTCCGTTCCCAGCAACATCCTGATAAATCTCTTCCGAACCCTCTCCAACTTAATCATGTCCTTCCTGGAAGTGGGTGACCAGAACTGGACACAGTATTCCAGAAGGGACCTCACCAATGTCCTGAACAGCCTCAACATGACGTCCCAACTCTTACACTCCAACATCTGAGCAATGAAGGCAAGCATGCTAACCATGCCTCTTTAACCACCCTGTCTACCTGTGCTGCAAATGTAAAAAAAATCTATGTCCCTGAACCCTCAGGTATCTCTGTTCTACGGCACTACCCAGGGCCCTACCATTAATTGTATAAGTCCTGTTCTTGTTTGCATTACAAAAATTCAACACCTGATGTTTATTCAAATGAATGATGAGATACAGCACAGGGGAATGGAATCCCAGACAGGGTTCAGTACCTCCCTGACAGAATGAGATTGCTTTAAGTGGTGTGCACCCTCTGTGGGACAGATAGAGTTAAAGTGGATGGCTGCCTTGCTGGGGATTGCACAGAACACAGCAGCACTGACCTCTGGGTAGCCGCCAACATCATGGACGTCACATCCCAGAAGATGACCCAGACCGTGAGGCATGAAGACAGCTCCCAAATGGACCTTCATCATGTTGGCCACGTTTCCTTTCAGAATTCCAATTCTGGTCAGCTCCTCCAGCTGGACTCTCTCAGCGAGCCGATGCATATCTGGCCAGGCAACCCCTGGTTGGAGCAGAAACCAGGAAGCACGTTAGGAATTCCAACAAAAATGTGAAAAATAAATCTGCTGATCAACGGATGGTAAACGGCAAAATCTTCACTGACAAGCTCCCCACACCACCCCCCTTCATCCTGCGTCTCTCCACCCCCATCATCCCCCTCCCCTTCCAGCTCTCCAACTCCCTCACACCTCCAGCTCCCCACCCCCCTCATTCCCATCCCCCTCCCTCTCCTCTTCCAGCTCTCCAACTCACTCACCCACTGACTCCCCCAAACCCCCCCACCCCATATCCCTCCCTCACCCCACGCCCCCACATCCCTCCCTCACCCCACTCCCCCACATCCCTCCCTCACCCCGCTCCCCCACATCCCTCCCTCACCCCGCTCCCCGACATCCCTCCCTCACCCCACTCCCCCACATCCCTCCCTCACCCCGCTCCCCCACATCCCTCCCTCACCCCACTCCCCCATATCCCTCCCTCACCCCACGCCCCCACATCCCTCCCTCACCCCGCTCTCCCATAACCTCACATTTCACCACACTGTATTCCATCTCCCAAATCTTTGTCACTCACTGAGCCTCGACAAATCGCCTCAAAGTGTCTTTGACTCTGACTGCGCATGGTTCAGCACTTCTCAGTCCCTGAAGTAGTCTGTGACCAAATGCACCGAGATCTACACAATATCCAGGCTTGGGCTGACAACTGACAGGTAACATACACACCCACACAAATGGCAGGTAATGACCATCTCCAGTGAAAGCCAATCTAACCAGCATGTGCTGACACTCAAGAACATCACTATCCCTGAATTTCTACCCCCCTGGATAATGGAATACCCCCCACTTACTGAGGGGAGTGTAATTCCAATTACATTCAAGGCCAGCCCAGGACAAAGAAGCCCCCTGATTGGAAACTACCAAAGCATTCGACACCATCGCCCACAACCGATACTCAGGAACAGCAGTGTGTACTGTCTACAAGATGCACTGCAGAAATTCACCAAAGTTCCTCAGACAGCACCTTCCAAACCCATGACCACTTTCATCTCAAAGGACAAGGGCAGCAGATACATGGGAACACCACCCCCTGCAAGTTCCCCTCCAAGCCACTTACAATCCTGACTTGGAAATATATCACCATTCCTTCAGTATCACTGGGTCAGAATCCTGGAATTCCCTCCCTAAGGGACATTGTGGGTCTACCCACGGCACATGGACTGCAGCGGCACAAGGGGCACCTTCTCAAGGGGCAACTAGGGTCAGGCAATAAATACTGGGCCCAGACAGTGACATCCACGTCTCCTTAGCAAGTAAACATAATTCATAGAACATAGAAAAATACAGCGTAGTACAGGCCCTTCGGCCCTTGATGTTGCGCCGACCGAAGCCTACCTAACCTACACTAGCCCAATAACCTCCATATGCCTATCCAATGCCCACTTAAATGCCCATAAAGAGGGAGAGTCCACCACTGTTACTGGCAGGGCATTCCATGAACTCACAACCCGCTGAGTAAAGAATCTACCCCTAACATCTGTCCTATACCAACCTCCCCTTAATTTAAAGCTGTGTCCCCTAGTAACAGCTGACTCCATTAGCGGAAAAAGGTTCTCACTGTCAACCCTATCTAAACCCCTAATCATCTTGTACACCTCTATCAAATCTCCCCTAAACCTTCTTTTCTCCAATGAGAACAGCCCCAAGTGCCTCAGCCTTTCCTCATACGATCTTCAGGTCATCCTTAGCATCAAAACCTGTCTGAATACAATATAACATAAAGGACGTGCCACACAAAAGGTCAGCACGGATGGAGTGCCGCACTGTCAGAGGGTCAGTGCTGAGGGAGCGCCGCACTGTCGGAAGGTCAGTGCTGAGGGAGTGCCGCACTGTCAGAGTGCCACACTGAGGGACGGTCAGCGCCGAGGGAGGGTCAGCGCCGACAGAGTGCCGCACTGAGGAAGGGTCTGTGCTGAGGGAGTACCACACTGTTGGAGCAACACACTGTCAGAGCGTCGCACTGAAGGAGTGCCGCACTGAGGGAGTACCACACTGTCAGAGTGCCGCGCTGAGGGAGGGTCAGCACTGAGGGTGTACCACACTGTCAGAATGTCGCACTGAGGAAGTGCAACACTATCAGAGGGTCAGTGCTGAGGGAGTGCCGCACTGTCAGAGGGTCAGTGCTGTGGGAGTGCCGCCCTGTCAGAGGGTCAGTGCTGAGGGAGTGCCGCACTGTCAGAGGGTCAGTGTTGAGGGAGTGCCGCACTGTCGGAGGGTCAATGCTGAGGGAGTGCCGCACTGTCAGAGGGTCAATGCTGAGGGAGTGCCGCACTGTCGAAGGGTCAGTGCTGAGGGAGTGCCGTACTGTTGGAGGGGCAGTGCTGAGGGAGTGCCGCACTGTCAGAGGGTCAGTAATGAGGGATGCCACACTGTCAGAGGGTCAGTGCTGAGGGAGTGCCGCACTGTCAGAGAGTCAGTGCTGAGGGAGTGCCACACTGTGAGAGGGTCAGTGCTGAGGGAGTGCCGTACTGTTGGAGGGTCAGTGCTGAGGGAGTGCCGCACTGAAAGGGTCAGTGCTGAGGGAGTGCCGCCCTGTCAGAGGGTCAGTGCTGAGGGAGTGCCGCACTGTCAGAGGGTCAGTGTTGAGGGAGTGCCGCACTGTCGGAGGGTCAATGCTGAGGGAGTGCCGCACTGTCAGAGGGTCAGTAATGAGGGAGTACCGTACTATTGGAGATGCTGTATTTCAAATGGATAATTAACCACATTTGATTTTTTAAAAATGGACATAAAAGACGGTATGGCTCTATTTTGAAAATGGATTTTGCTCGTGCATCTGTCCAACATTCAATCCTGAACTAGCATGGTTAACAGATTATCTGGTCATTTTTCACAAAGATTACTCTAGAAAGTAAAAAGTGAGGTCTGCAGATGCTGGAGTTGGAGCTGAAAATGTGTTGCTGGTTAAAGCACAGCAGGTTAGGCAGCATCCAAGGAACAGGAAATTCGATGTTTCGGGCCAGAGCTCTTCTAACACTAGAAAGTGCTTATTTGGTCATGAAGGGTTTACAATGTCCTGAGGTCATGAAAGGTACCACATTAATGTAATTTATTTTGTTCTGATGTACTTGTAATCCACATAGTTTATTCCATGATCTGAATTCTTCAAATTCTTGAATTGAGCTCCAGCCTGCAGTGGAGTTGGACAGGCCCATGTGTGGCAGTGCTATATCTAAGTGACATCTCTAGTAGTTAACTTTCCTGAACAGACCCACTGCAGCAGTGGTTTTCAGGAAGGATAGTGAGGATTATCGACATGGCCGCATTTACCTTGCCTCACCTTTGCCAATAAACACTATCTACTTCAGAGATCCCGGTGTCAGGAGATACAGAAGGCAGAGCACTGCAGCATATACACATTTTTAAAAGCGCAATCTCTCTCTCTCTCTTGTTGTCTGGCTGGATTTAATGTGGTGACTGGGGTTGATTCTGCTGGAGAGTGATAAGTACTGTATTTCAGTTACACAGTAACCAGCTTTATCGACCACTCTGCTGACTGGATATATGGCCATCTGACCTTGTCCGCAGTTTATTGGTGGGTAATGGTTAAACTATAACTGGCAGATTCCCCAGCTAAGGGTTAGATACATAAAGGTTGTAGACTTTCTGCCAAGTAAGCATATGTGCTGCTGTTCACCCAGTCGGTGTGTGTGTGATGGGCTAGCAATCTGTCCTTGACACTTGGCAGATCGGAGTACAGTGGCACTGCACTGCCAGGAAACTACTGGCCAGACCAACAGCTGGGCCTGCTAGTGGGGTTCACTGGCTTAAACCAAAAGACAATATTACAGCAGTGAGGAGAGACAGGGTGGGGCAGTATAGAAAGGAAAGGGTGTGGGCAGGTGGACAGAATGGGAAGGGCAGGTACAAGATAGCTCAGAAGGTAGGGAAAGGGGGAGATAGAAGGCTGGGGTAGTGCTGGAGCAAGATGAAGTGAGGTTGGAACGGAAGGGGAATACACAGAGGGTGGAGACAGGGAAAAACAATAAATTACCAGTGGATTTGCTGGAACATTCTTTCGAGTGAAAAGAGATTAATTCATACGCAAATTTTTCTGGAAAAATATTGAAAATCCATTCTGAGAGTAATTTGGGGTGGGGGAGGTCCAGGACATGCTGGTATCTCTCAGAAGCACTTGTTGGCCTTTCCTAACTACTCTTGAGCTAAGGGGTTTACTCAGCCATCTCAGAGGGCAGGGAATAGTCAATCACATTGCTATGGGTCTGGAGTCCCATGTAGGCCAGACCAGGGAAGGATGGCAGGTTTCCTGCCTGGAAGGACATTAGTGAACCAGATGGAGATTTTTTTTTAAATCAATAGTTGGTTTCATGGCCAAGTCTTTATACTGCAGAGTTATCAATTAATTAATTAACAATTTACTTGTAAAATATATTATTCATTTCTGGAGCCGAGCCTGTCTACGATACACCTTACGATAAAACATCCTCAAAGGCAAAATAACCCAACCATCATCTCAGAATAACGAGGTGCTAATAATGCCCAGATTCTTGCTGAAGTGCTTATACAAAGTGAACTGGCAATGATGGTCACTTGGATGTTTTCAGGGACCTGAGGTGAGAGAGTAAAGTGAGAGTTCCATGACCACCTTCGTATGGAGTGGTAAGGAGTAGAGTGAGAACAAAGCTTGGGCTGCAGAGTGATGCAAAGTTCACTCCTGGTTTAAACCGGAGTTAGCCAAAGGCTGACACAACACTGCAGCTCTGAACAGCAATGGGCCAGATCATGCCTGGGTCTGGTTTCAGTGACTGTACATTTTCTCACTGACAGCACCCAGTCCACGAGTACAACACAAACAGAGACATTCCCCTTCCTACTTCCATTCCCTTCCTCCTCAGCCTCGCCTCCTACCCGTCCTCCATCCCCGCCACCCATTTCCATCTTTTATCCTTCATCCCAATGGAGTACAGCAATCACTCGATGGGAAAAACGCCTCTGGTTTTCTTTGCCACCTTCTTGCCAGTCATGAGGCAATGATAACGAAGGTTTGATTATTACATTAATCAATCAATCTCCATCAGTGAGTCTACAAACAGACTCAGGCATAGGGAAGAAATCTGCCAGTGACGTCTCTGGACAGGTAATCCAGACGGCCAGGCTAGCTTAGAGCCTAACCATACCACTGAAGGTGTAGCTGCCATTGCTGGCTGCACTGTGGGAAGATGGAGGAAATGGGAGATTTAGGAGGGGCAGGTATAGATCTGGAGAAAATTACACCAGGAAACTGTGAAAGGAATGTTTAACTTGGAGCACTGCAGTAATAAGCGGTGGCTTTGCTCCATCAGAGACACAGAAACAGTCTTGCAGTCCCTCAAAAGGTTCACAACTAATGGTTCACCTCCAAAGCAGCCTGATAATGTAAACGGCTGTGTCAACTCCTGCAAACATTGGAACCAAATCACACAGCCTGTGTTAACAGGAGCAAGGTAGTCGCTCCATGATTATTCAAAACTCTCAGGTAGTACAGGCAAACTACAGCATGGAAAGCATCACACTTTGTTGGGTTTGTTAGCTCTTTAAACTCATTGAGTCTATTACGGTAGGCACTGCAAGACGTGTCAGAGTGTGGACATAGATACCACCATTACATGTGGGGACACCTCCCACCTTGGATGTGGCAAGGATGCCCGGAGGCATGGTACATTAGGGAAACCGAGCAAAGGCTACGACAACAGATGAATGGGCACCGCACAAATTCAACAGACAGGAGGGTTCCCTCCCAGTGGGGGAACATTTCAGTGGTCCAGAACATTCAGCCTCAGACCGTCGGGTGACCATCCTCCAAGACAGACTTCGGGACAGGCAGCAGAGGAAAGTGGCTGAGCAGAGGCTGATAGCTAAGTTCGGTACCTATAGGGAGGGCCTCAACTGGGACCTTGGGTTCATGGCACATTACAGGTGACCATAATTGCACTTTACACTACACACACACACACACACATATACCCGTGTCTCCCCGTGTCTGCGTGGGTTTCCTCCGGGTGCTCCGGTTTCCTCCCACAGTCCAAAGATGTGCGGGTCAGGTGAATTGGCCATGCTAAATTGCCCATAGTGTTAGGTAAGGGGTAAATGTAGGGGTGTGGGTGGGTTGCGCTTCGGCGGGTCGGTGTGGACTTGTTGGGCCGAAGGGCCTGTTTCCACACTGTAAGTAATCTAATTTTCTCTCACAGACACTCTCAACCCCCCACCCCAGACCCAGACAGACAGACAGACAGAGACAGACAGACAGACACACACACACACACACACGTGAGGTGAATTTGTACTTGCAGAGTTACATTGTACTTTGCTCAAAAACTGCATGAATCTATGTAAGACTCTTAACTCCACATTGTCAGTTAACTATCTACCTAACTCATGTTTTAGATTAGAATCAGTCTAAACATTATGGCACAGACAGGGAACACAGGGGCTAACACCTTCAACATCTTATCTGGGCTGACACCAATTGTTACAGTTAACCTGAGAATGTAACTTTTAAAACAAAGTTTTGTGATTTATTTATGACAGAAGTGAAACTATCATGGTCATTCTAACAGATAAGAGACTTAACAAACAATCAAGGTATTTTTCAATGTCTAATTTCAGTTACATCTCACTGTAAATTTTTGCGATAAATTCTGCGTTACAATCGAGCCCTCCACAACCACCTGATGAAGGAGCGTCGCTCCGAAAGCTAGTGCTTCCAATTAAACCCTGGTGTTGTGTGATTTTTAACCATCTACTCGGTGATAATGTGGACTGCAGATGCTGGAAGTCAGAGTCGATAAGATGTGGAACTGGAGAAGCACAGCAGGTCAGGCAGCATTGGAGGAGCAGGAAAGTCAGGGCCCTTCATCAGGACTGACCCAAAATGTTGACTTCCCTTCTCATCCAATGAGGTCTGAGCTGCTGTGATCTTCCAGCTCCACATTTTATCATTGCTGATGAAGGGTTTATGTGTGAAACGTTGACTCCCCTGCTCCTTGGATGCTGCCTGACCTGCTGCGCTTTTCAAACACCACACTTTTTGACTTTGATCTCCAGCACCTGCAGTCCTCACTTTCTCCTATCTACTCACTGTCTTGCTTTCTCTATATAGCACACTTACTCAACTACTGAAACCTTTTAGTAGAATATGCAGCCCCTAGGTGAGATGCTTTTTACTAAAAGTGCTGTACAAATGTAAGTTGTTGTTGCTGCATTCCAACAAGTCAGTGGCAGAGAATGCCATATCCTAACCTAACACATCAATAAAAACTGAACGTCTCTGGAATGAGGAGAAAGTGAGGACTGCAGATGCTGGAGATCAGAGCTGAAAATGTGTTGCTGGAAAAGCGCAGCAGGTCAGGCAGCATCCAAGGAGCAGGAGAAGAAGGGCTGAAGAAGGGCTGATGCCCGAAACGTCGATTCTCCTGCTCCTGCTGCCTAACCTGCTGCACTTTTCCAGCAACACATTTTCGTCTCTGGAATTATCCACATAACGAAATGAGAAACCTCATATTGAGTGGAGGAACAAATCAGCAACCCATCTTCCGAAATTCCATGTCCTTACCCCAGCCCCCACACACCTTGTTATCAGATGGTCTGCTGTTACCTATCATTAGTCACTAATTGGCCATTCATAGCTATTCATTCACCCAGGCTGATTGTTATCCACTCCATTGTCTGTTTCTTTGGGCTCTATGCCCACCTACTCTACACTCCCTCCCCCACCCCATATCCTGCAGGGAAACCACCACCTTCCCAGATCCTGAGCTCTGAGGAAGGGTCACTCAACCAGAGACGTTAACTCTGATTTCACTCCATAGATGCTGCCTGACCTGCTGAGCTTTTCCAGCAATTTCTGTTTTTTGCTTCTAAATCCCTCAGGAGGAGGAATGTAATGAAACAGTTCGAGGATGACTGTTCAGTGTGAGAACACTCTCCAGTCTGTCACTATTCAAGGCCCAAGCTGCTGTCATTCTCTCAATATCTTCATACATTGTATAATTTTATCTTATCACCTGAGGGTGAATATCAAAAGGTAAAGGTAAAAATGACTGACTCTGGTGTTGCGTGGAACACTCAACATTTCTCATCTTGGTGGGTCAACACTATATGGAAGATTTCTGGATAACACAACAAACAGATTTCACCTCCTTCAATGTGCTCAAGTCCTTCCTAAAACATGGTGTCCAGAATGGGATACATTACTTTGGATGACATCAAACCAATGTTCTGTAAAGGTAGGCACTATCTCCATCCTTTTGTACTCTCTGTCTCTTAGTCTCACCATTCCAGGTGGCTCTCTGGGACATACAGCATTGAGGAGGCTGCACTGCCAGCACAGTGACATTAAAACCACAGGAACAGGCCACTCAGCAAGTCACATTTCTGCTGACTCTCTGCGAGGGAAGCTCACTTCGTCTTACTTACTCACCTCGTTCCTACTGCCACCACCTCACTGGTGAATGCACTCCAGGTCCTAACCACTCACTACGTTAAAAAAAGCTTTCAATCATGTTGATGGTGTTTCTCTTGCCCATCACCGAGACCAGTGTCCCTCCGGTTCTGAAACCTTTCCCACGTGTGAGCAGCTTCTCCCATCTCCTCTGTTCAGAACCATCGCTAAACACCTTTACCAAATCCTCTCTCAACCTTCCACAAAGAAAAAACAGTGCAGTTTGGTCAATCCATTCGGAATACTGAAGTCTCTCAACCCTGAACCATTATTCTGGATTCGTGGGGCTGGAAGAGCACAGCGGTTCAGGCAGCATCTGAGGAGCAGCGAAATTGACGTTACGGGCAAAAACCTTTAATCAGGAATACAGGCAGAGTGCCTGAAAAGTGGCGAGATAAGTGAGAGTCTCGTCAATCTTTCCTGCATCCTCTCGAATACTTTCAAAACCTTCAGAAAAAGTAACAGCAGGAGCTGGACACATGATGGCAACATAGGTTTTGTAACTTCTTTGTCTTCATATTCCCTGTAAAGCTCAAGATCCTTTAGATTTTTTGTTCATTCTTAGGACATGGGCATCACTGGCTGGGCCAACATTTATTACCTGCCCCTAGTTATGGTCAGTCAGAGTGACTTCGCACAGAACCTGGCCCTTCAGCCCATCATGTCCATTCTAACCAACAAACACCAAGGTACATTAATCCCATTTACCTGCACTTGGCCCATAGCCTACTGCGCTCTGGCATGCTAAATGCCCATCCAGATGTTTCTGAAATGAGTTCTGACTGGCCTCCACCTCTTCTCAGGCAGCACATTTCAAATTTCTAACACCCTCCAGGTGATAAAACTCTCTCAGATCTCCTCTAAACCACTTGCTACTCACCTTAAAACTTATACCCTCCAGTCTTAGACACATCTATCATGTGGAAGAGATTTATGTCTCTCATAATGTTGTATCCCTCAAACAGATCCCCGCGCTCCACTCCCGTTCCCCCAGCCTCCTCAGCTCCAAGGAAATTAAACCCAAACTATCCACTCTCTCCTCATAACAGAGAGGAGTCATTCTCAGCAACACTCTGGTGACTCTCCTCTGCTCCCTCTCCAATGCAACCACATCCTTCCAACAGTCTGGTGACCAGAAGTGGACACAGTATTCCACCTGTGACCGGACCAATGCTTATAGGTTATATTACAACTTCCTTGCTCAGAAATTCTAAGCCCTGGCTGATCAAGGCAGGCATCCCATGTAAAAATCAAAAGAGCTGTGGATGTTGTAAATCAGAAATAAAAACCAGCTCAGCAGGTTTGGCGGCATCTGTGGAGAGAAATCAGAATTAACGTTTCAGGTAGTGACCCTTCCTCAGAGCTGGCAGTGTGGTGTCAGCACTAGCTGATTGCTCCAGGTGGACGCAGATGTTAGTAGCTCACAAGTCCCCTGACAGTGCAGCAGCAGGAAGCAGTCCTGTTTTGGTCTCATTGTGCAGACAGCAATTCATCTAAAATGCTGTTTTGTAAGTGACCAACTTGCACAAAGTGTGGTTCCAGGGCACAGTGTTGTTGCGATTCTTATTAGGACACTAGTAATCCAGAGAGCATAAATTAATTTCCTACCATGGCAGTCTGACAACTTCAAACCTGTTTAAAACTATCAAAATCATTTCCACCAGTTAACAAGCTGCTAGAATAAAGTTAGCAGCTTCACTAAGATCCTTTAGGGGAGAGAAACCTACCATTCTTACTCAGATGGGCCTATAGATGACTACAGACCCACAACAATACACTTAGCTCTGAACTGTGCCCAGTAAGGTTCCCTGTGGTAGGCTACTGCACAAAATACAGACGCATAGGATTCAGTGGTTTGACTAGCTGAAAGAGGGTGGCGTCTGATGGGAAATGTTCATCCTAGAGTTCAATTACTAATGGTGTACTGCAAGGATCTGTTTTTGGGTCCACTGCTGTTTGTTATTTTTATAAATGACCCGGCTGAGGGCATTGAAGGATGGATTAGTAAATTTGCGGATGACACGAAGGTCAGTGGAGTTGTGGATAGTGCGGAAGAATGTTGCAGGTTACAGAAGGACATAGATAAGCTGCAGAGCTGGGCCGAGAGGTGGCAAATGGAGTTTAATGTGGAAAAGTGTGAGGTCATTCACTTTGGTCGGAGTAACAGGAATGCAAAGTACTGGGCTAATGGTAAGCTTCTTGGTAGTGTAGATGAGCAGAGAGATCTCAGTGTCCAGGTACATAGATCCCTAAAAATTGCCACCCAGGTTGATAGGGTTGTTAAGGTGGTGTATGGTATGTCAGCTTTTATTAGTAGAGGGATTGAGTTTCGGAACCATGAGATCACGTTACAGCTGTACAAAACTCTGGTGCAGCCGCACTTGGAGTATTGTGTACAGTTCTGGTCACCGCATTATCGGAAGGGTGTGGAAGCATTGGAAAAGGTTCAGAGGAGATTAACAAGGATGTTGCCTGATATGGAGGGAAGGTCCTATGATGAAAGGCTGAGGGATCTGAGGCTGTTTTTGCTAGAGAAGTTTGAGAGATGACTTAATTGAAACATAAAAGATAATTAGAGGGTTAGAACCTTGTTCCTCAGATTGTGACGGCTAGTATGAGGGGAAATAGCTTTAAATTGAGGGGTGGTAGATATAGGACAGATGTCAGGGGTAGTTTCTTTACTTAGAGAGTAGCAGGGGCGTGGGACAGCCTGCCTGCAACAGTCGTAGACTCGCCAACTTTAAGGGCATTTAAATGGTCATTGGATAGACATATGGATGAGAATGGAATAGTGTAGGTTAGATGGGCTTCAGATTATTGTACTGACCTGTGGGACCATTGAGGGCGCTAGGGCCTGTACTGAACTGGAATGGTCTATGTTCTAATTCTCACAGCTATAGTAGAATAACAAATGACAACCTTCTCAATGATAACCACATGCCAAGAATTATGTTTTTCTTTTAATATCCCACAAGCAGTCTTTTGTTAGAAGTCGGTAAAGGAGGACATGCTGATTGTTGATGCTGCAGAGTCTTTTAACGTTCACCTCAGTCAGAGCAGGGCAAGTGGAATCTCTGCTGCACATCTCTATGTGCCGCAGATATCAACTTGGATCATGCTGCAAGAAATAGGAAAACAGACTGTATATGTTTACAAGCAGAAGGGAAGAGATGAACTAAAGTAAACACAGACTGAGGCAAGAGAAGTTATCATGGAGAATAAGGAAATGAGATAGTCTTGTGTCTGCCTTTACAGTACAGTACAAAGAACATACCAAGAATATAGCATGGGAAATAGGAGTGTGGAAAGAGACAGACATGGCATGATCAAACTTAAGATCATAAAGTGGACATTAAGATGGTTAGAAAGAAACTACTTTTGGTGACTGGGGACCCTTGGGCTAATGTAGGCATTATCTAAAAGTTAAACAATTCAGACTATTCAAGGGTGAAATTAGAGACCACTTCACAACAGATGGCAGAAGCTCAGAGCTTTCAGATACAAAAGGTAACTGATGCCTGATCAAGTGTACATTTTAAATTGGAGACTGGAAAATATTTTGTTAACCAAAGTTACAAATATATGGGGCATCTCGAGCTTATTGTGGAGCTTAGTGTGAATCAGCTCACACTTTTCCGCATGAAACTCCATTTGCCACCTCTCAGCCCAGCTCTGCAGCTTATCTATGTCCCTCTGTAACCTGTAACATCCTTTGGCACTGTCCACAACTTTACTGACCTTAGTGTCATTCGCAAATTTACTAACCCATCCTTCTACACTCTCATCCAGGCCATTGATTGTGTGTATATTACAGAGTCTCAATTGGGGGAATTGAGAGTGAGAGTATGAGTGCGTGTGCAGGAGACAAAGGGAACGTGTGAGAGCAGCAGGGAACAATGAAAGCTGCTGTATTAATCACTGGGACGAAGGGGCTGCCAGCTAACTAGAGGAGGTCTATGTTCTCTGGAGTTTGGAAGATTGAGAAGAAATTTAAGTGAAACATAGAAGACTCGGAGATTGACAGAGCGACTGCTGAGAGCCTGCTTCGCTGGTTACACCGTCTCAAATTATGATTGTACGAACAAGCTGCAGGATTACGTTTCTTGGCCCCTTCAGCCAGCTCTTCCTTTCCTAACAAGGTCCATGGTTACCCTGAGCTAAGGGATTACAGTCACAGGATAAGGAACTGACTATTTCAGACTGAGATGAGGAGGAAGGTCTTCACTGAGAGGGTGGAGAATCTTTCATTTTCTACCACAGGGAGTTGTGGATGCTCTGTTGAAGAATAGATTTAGGATTGAAATCAATGGATCGTCACAAATTGGGACATGTTAGATACAGCGGGATCCAGTAGGAGATTAAACATGAGCTTATTGAATAGCAAACAGACTCGAGGATGCAAACAGCTGAGTCAGCTCCCATTTCATACATGCTCAAGCCTTCAACCTTTGAACCTCAGTACACAAGGTGACAGAGAGTGGGGGAGGGTGAGAGAAAACATGTGATTCCTGGATGTTCTTTTACTAGTCTCTCAGCCCACCATCCAATTATATTCACAAATTCCTGATCAAAGTTTAGTAGGAAGAAAAGACGAGTTATCTGTTGTTTCTCGGATCTGGAACATATTTATTATTAATTTATATCTTCTGAAGCTAACAGCCTTGTGGTTTAAAATGTAATCAAAGCCCATGTCAGTCAGTGGTTAGGGACGTGCCGTGCTGTTGACAAGGTTTGATGTTTAAAGGCTGTCTGGTCGAGCAATCACTGAGAAGCAGCAGCCTGAGCCAGTAGAAACTCAAAATCTGCTTCACATGACACCCTCATGCACACAGACACACAAACAGTTCAGCTCCAAGTACCAATTTATAGAGTGATTATATCTCAGTGACAGCTACAGTATACAATACTGCATCACAGTGCCCTCGCACTTCAGATAGCTAGCTGACGAGAAGTCTGTCTTTGACAGGATCTGATGCATCGGCACTGCTCACAGCTGCCTGCCAATTCAGGATTGTTAACCAATGTTGCCATAGCTTGCTGGCTCAACCTGGAGCCAAAAGTTCCTCAGGGACAAGGACAGAACAATGTATGCTTCTATGAAGGAGAATCAGCTAGGATCCACTGTCTCCCAGCTGGTGAAGCGTGCAGGAAAATGGCAGTTCCACAGAGATTAAGTAAATCAAGTCAGTAACAATACCATATGCAGTGTACATAGGATGGTTGCTGGATCAATACACCAATGTACCAACTAGAGAACAGGCCATCCTAGACTGGGCACTGCATAATGAGAAAAGAACCACTGGCAATCCGTGAGAGTGAGACTCCTTGGGAAGAGTGACCTTTTCTGAACTGGACTAGACAGGGTGAACGCAGGCAGGACGTTCCCAACGACCAGGGCTCTCAGTCTCAGGATATGGGTAGCCCATTTAGGACTGAGCTTGGGAGAAATGCCTTCACCCAGAGGGTGGTGAGCCTGCAGGATTCTCTACTACAGAAAGCAGCGGAGGGCAGAACAGTTAATGTGTTCAAGGAAGAGTTAAATCCAGCTCTGAGGACTAAAGGGAACAAAAGATATGGGGAGAAAGCAGGAACAGGGGACTGTGATTATTGATCAGCCATGATCATATTGAATGATGGAGCAGGCTCAAAGAGCTGAATGGCCTCCTCCATTCTGTATCTCCTTGGGTAAGATACTGGGGAGGGCTGAAAGTGAGGACTGCGGATGCTGGAGATCAGAATCTAGATTAGAATGGTGCTGGAAAAGCGCAGCAGGTCAGGCAGCATCCGAGGAACAGGATGAGGACTTTTGCCCGAAACGTCGACCGTCCTGCTCCTCAGATCCTGGGGAGGGGTCAGAGCCCAAAGAACTAGACTGGGTTTAGGGGAGAACACTCAGAAATGTTAGCAGCTCCATGAAGCAAGATTCCCAGAAACTGTTCAACAGCAGATGTAGCCGAGACCCGAGCTGGTCAAGGCATGTGCATGTTTATAGAGAGGCCCTCTCTCTCTCCTGGCCAGTACAGACAATCCCTAAACAACCTCGAGTGGAGAACTCATGAGCAGGAGGTATTCAATCATATCTCTGCGCTGGAACAGGAAAAATATTTATAAACAAGACAAAGTTTCCAACACAGATTCCTTCCTTTTCCCCAGAGGACACTTGGAGAAGAGAATGATGTTGTTCTGATGCAAATCCATTGGTGTTAGCATCAACTTTAAACCTGATTCAGAATGATAGCCTCTGCCATCCCCACTCCAGGCCTCACTGAGGATACAGGACAACAGCTTCACGCATTGAATGCATTAAAATTTCCCGATGTAACAGGAACAGGACCAGACAAACTTTTGACTCCGAGCCACGTAAGGGGAAATTAGGGCAAATGACCAGAGGCTTGGTCAAGTTAGAGACAATCCAGCTGTGGAGCCGAGAGGGGTCAGGTCAAGTCCCACTCGCCAGGCAACGACGTAAGCAGACCACCGCTGGGTGGTGGTGTTGTGTGTAAAGAATGGGCTGCACAGGGAGCAAGGGGCAGGAGTGGAAGTGGAACTCAAACAGTGGGGAGAAAACTATTTTATCCAATAAAAATCAAAATGTAACCACCCAGAATAAGCAAGAAAATAACTTGTACGTTTGCATCACATATTTTACAATCTCGTGCCACCTCAAGTGCTATCTGGTTAGAATGTCAGGAATATGACAGCTAGTTTCTGCACAGTAAGATCCAAAAAACAAAACCAATTGTTTCAGTGATGCTGAGGGATAAACGCTGCCTAAGACACCAGGAGGATTTCTCTTGCTCTCCCTCCACATTGTGCCATGGGGGTTCACAGCTACCGGGACAAGGAGATGGTTTCACATCTCATCTGCAAGGCAGCCCTTCCTCAGTGTCACGGATTGGACTGTGCGCTCAGATCTTTGCAGTGAGGTTTCAACTCTCTGGGCTCTGAGGCGAGAGTGCCGTCATTGGCAAATCCACTCCAAAATCAAGCAGTTGTTACAGTGCAGCAAGTGGCCATTCGGCCCACTGTCTTACCACTGGCTCTCCAATCAGCATCTCCACCTAGTGCCCTTCTCTTGCCTTCACCCCATAACCCTAGTCATTAGATAAAGAACCATCTCAGTCTCAATGTACATGGCTTGGAAAGAGTAGACGTTAGGAAATTGTTTCCGTTAGGCGAGGAGACTAGGACCCGTGGACACAGCCTTAGAATTAGAGGGGGTCAATTCAGAACAGAAATGTGGAGACATTTCTTCAGCCAGAGAGTGGCGGGCCTGTGGAATTCATTGCTGCAGAGTGCAGTGGAGGCCGGGACGCTAAATGTCCTCAAGGCAGAGATCGATAGATTCTTGTTGTCACAAGGAATTAAGGGCTACGGGGAGAATGCGGGTAAGTGGAGTTGAAATGCCCATCAGCCATGATTGAATGGCGGAATGGACTTGATGGGCCGAATGGCCTTACTTCCACTCCTATGTCTTATGGTCTATCACATTCTCAGGCAGTGCATTTCAGATGACGAATATTTGCTGAGTGAAATAAGTTTTCATTCAGATCTCTTTGATTGCTGTGTTAGAATTGACTTTGAACATCCCTGATTTAAAACAACAGCCAAAGATAATTCACTCAATGTGCAGAGCTTCCAGAGATGGAATGCTGCAGAAGTGGAAGTGGTGATGATCCGTGGAAGTGGTGATGATCCGTGGAAGTGGTGATGATCCGTAGTAGAGAAATGCTTTAGTTTCTTTCCTCACGGAAAGATTCTGAACCAACCAGGTTCTCCCCATTTCAGCAGGGTGGTTACCGGGAGATCAGATAAAGGAGATGAAAATTGAGGCTGTTCAATAAATCAACTAAAGAGAAGCAGTTTCCATGGGCATAAGGCACAGATTTCAGAGAATTAGGAGAATCAAAATAAAAACAGGGAGAAGGAGAACTCTTTCCTTGTGCTGCAAGTTAGGAAGGTGGTAGAGGCAGGGCCATTGGGTATTTATAGGGTGGAAATAAATAGATCCCTGTTAGGGGAAGGTTATCATCAGGATAAATGGAGATGGGGAATTTGGAACAAACACAGATCAGCCATGACCTTAACTGAACGGCAGGGCAGGCATAAAGGCTGAATAGAACCCTTTTAATCCTGAAATCTGTAATGTGCTCCCTGAAAAGGAGACGACATTGGATTGAGCAGCAACATTTCACAAGGATTGGGATAAACTGTACAACATTTTTTATAGTTACGGACCACTCTTTCAGAGGGCCAGTGTGGACTTATCCACTTTATGGTAACCCTGGGGGAGTGTTGCTGAACAAAGAGACCTTGGAGTGCAGGTTCATAGCTCTTTGGAATTGGAGTTGTAGATAAGTGGAATTTGGCGGCATGGTGACAGAGTGGTTAGCACTGCTGCCTCACAGCGCCAGAGACCCGGGTTCAATTCCCACCTCAGGCAACTGACTGTGTGGAGTTTGCACATTCTCCCCGTGTCTGCGTGGGTTTCCTCCGGGTGCTCCGGTTTCCTCCCACAGTCCAGAAAATGTGCAGGTTAGGTGAATTGGCCATGCTAAATTGCCTACAGTGTTAGGTGAAGGGGTAAATGTAGGGGAATGGGTCTGGGTGCTCTTCGGAGGGTCAGTGTGGACTTGTTGGGCCAAAGGGCCTGTTTCCACACTGTAAGTAATCTAATCTAATAAAGAGCATATTGAAAGCTACATTTGGTATTCCTGCCTTCATTGGTCAGTGCATTGAGTACCAGGTTTGGGAGGTCATGTTGCGACTGTACAGGACATTGGTTATGTCATTATTGGAATATTGCGTGCAATTCTGGTCTCCCTGCTATTGAAAGGATGTTGTGAAACTTGAAAGGGTTCAGAAAAGATTTACAAGGATGTTGCCAGGGTTGGAGGATTTGTGCTACAGGGAGAGGTTGATTAGGCTGGGGCTGTTTTCCCTGGAGCTTCAGAGGCTGAGGGATGACCTTATAGAGGTTTATAAAATCATGAGGAGCATAGATAGGGTAAATACACAAAGTCTTTTCCCAGGGGTGGGGGGAATCCAGAACTAGAGGGCATAGGTTTAGTGTGAGAGGAGAAGAATTTAAAAGAGATCTCAGGGGCAACGTTTTCACACAGAGGGTGGTGTGTGTATGAAATGAGTTGCCTGAGGAAGTGGTTGAGGCTGATACAATTGCAACATTTAAAAGGCATCTGGATGGGTATATGAAAGAGGAAGGGTTTAGAGGGATATGGGCCAGATGCTGGCAAATGGGACGAGATTAGATGATCAGATTCCCTACAGTGTGGAAACAGGCCCTTCTGCCCAAGTCCAGACCCACCCTCCGAAGTGTAACTCAACCTCTGACTAATGCACCTAACAACTATGGACAATTTAGCATGGACAATTCACCTTAACCTGCACATCTTTGGAATGTGGGAGGAAACCAGAGCACCCGGAGGAAACCCATGCAGAATGTGCAAACTCCACGTAGACAGTTGCCCGAGGCTAGAATCAAACCTGGGACCCTGGCGCTGCGAGGCAGCAGTGCTAACCACTGAGCCACCGCTAATTCAGGGTATCTGTTCAGCATTGATGAGTTGGACTGAAGGGTGTGTTTCTGCGCTGTACATCTCGATGACTCTGTGTGAGAACAGCAGTAATCTTGCTGGTGCCAGTGACGGACCCGCAGTCAATGCCTAAATGGCAGGCAGTTGCTAGGTCACAAGTGGCAACTACAGCTTTCTCCTTAAATAAACTGTGCAAGTTTGAGCCTGCTGTGGATGCCACACATGGTTCTGTACACAACACATCCTGATACCTATTAAACACAGATGATATCTATCAGTTCAGTACAAACAGATTTTTTAAAACTGCCTGCACATGTATAAATGAGATCAGCTTCATTCCTCATTCAGTCAGTAAATGAAAGTCACTTGGTCTCCCAATCAGTCAACTAGTCTTTTCCTGATACAGTGAATACCCAGTACCAGCAAACCACAGCCAGGTAATCAACATCTCACTGGGTTACTACATTAACTGTGCCGCTGTGTGTCTCTCTGTCTCTGTGTGTATGTGTGAGAGTAGAGCAGGAGATGTTTGAGATGGAATAAGACTATGTAAATTTAAACCATCTTTCACACAAGATAGTAAACTGAGGCCCACTCCATCCTCTCGCGCAGTGGTGAAAGTGCCTTACAAGACAGTTTGAGAAGCAGGAACGTTCTGGTGAATATTTATTCTTCAATCAACATCACCAAATAGAATCTCTAGCTATTGGTCTCATCATTGGGAACAACATGATCCCAAACTAAGTGGCCAATTGTGTTTCCCAGATTACAGCCACATTTATACTTTCAAAGCATGTCATTGTAGAGTGTTTGAGAATGTCCTGAGGTTGTGAAGGGTGCTGCAGACATTGTTAAACAGTAGCTGCATCAATCCTTGTTACACAGTCATAGAGTCAGAGATGTACAGCACGGAAACAGACCCTTCGGTCCAACCCGTCCATGCCAACCAGATATCCCAACCCAATCAAGTCCCTCCTGCCAGCACCGGCCCATATCCCTCCAAACCCTTTCTATTCTTATACCCATCCAAATGCCTTTTAAATATTGCAATTGTACCAGCCTCCACCACTTCCTCTGGCAGCTCATTCCATACACGTACCACCCTCTGCATGAAAAAGATCCCCCATAGGTCTCTTTTATATTTTTCCCCTCTCACCCTAAACCTATGCCCTCTAGTTCTGGACACCCCCAACCCAGGGAAGAGACTTTGTCTATTCACCATATCCATGCCCCTCATAATTTTGTAAACCTCTATAAGGTCATCCCTCAACCTCCAACGCTCCAGGGAAAACAGTCCCAGCCTGTTCAGCCTCTCCCTGAAGCTCAGATCCTCCAACTCTGGCAACATCCTTGTAAATCTTTTCTGAACCCTTTCAAGTTTCACAACATCTTTCCAATAGGAAGGAGACCAGAACTGCCTGCAATATTCCAACAGTGGCCTAACCAATGTCCTGTACAGCCGCAACATGACCTCCCAACTCCTGTACTCAATACTCTGACCAATCAAGGAAAGCATACCAAACGCCTTCTTCACTATCCTATCTACCTGCGACTCCACTTTCAAGGAGCTATGAACCAGCACTCCAAGGTCTCTTTGTTCAGCAACACTCCCTAGGACCTTACCATTAAGTGTATAAGTCCTGCTAAGATTTGCTTTCCCAAAATGCAGCACCTCTGAATTAAACTCCATCAGCCACTTCTCAGCCCATTGGCCCATCTGGTCAAGATCCTGCTGTAACCTGAGGTAATCCTCTTCGCTGTCCACTACACCTCCAATTTTGGAGTCATTTGCAAACTTACTAACTGTACCCCTTATGCTCGCATCCAAATCATTTATATAGATGATGAAATGTAGTGAACCCAGCACCGATCCTTGTGGCACTCCACTGGTCACAGGCCTCCAGTCTGAAAAATAACCCTCCACCACCACCCTCTGTCTTCTACCTTTGAGCCAGTTCTGTATCCAAATGGCTAGTTCTCCCTGTATTCCGTGAGATCTAACCTTGCTAACCAGTCTCCCATGGGAAACCTTGTCGAATGCCTTACTGAAGTCCATATAGATCACATCTACTGCTCTGCCCTCATCAATCTTCTTTGTTGCTTCTTCAAAAAACTCAATCAAGTTTGTGAGACATGATTTCCCAAGCACAAAGCCATGTTGACTATCCCTCATCAGTCCTTGCCTTTCCAAAATATGTACATCCTGTCCCTCAGGATTCCCTCCAACAAAGTGTCCACCACCGACGTCAGGCTCACCGGTCTATAGTTCCCTGACTTTTGCTTACCGCCCTTCTTAAACAGTGGCACCACGTTAGTCAACCTCCAGTCTTCTGGCACCTCACCTGTTACTATCGATGATACAAATATCTCAGTAACAGGCCCTACAATCAGTTCCCTAGCTTCCCACAGAGTTCTTGGGTACACCTGATCAGGTCCTGGGGATTTATCCACTTTTATGCGTTTCAAGTCATCCAGCTCTTTTCTCTTCTGAAATGTGGACATTTCTCACGATGTCACCACCTACTTCCCTACAGTCTATATCTTCCATGAGAGAAAGAGAAGTGAACCTTTAACATCGCAAAGGTGGGCACATTCTCCCCGCGGATAGGGAACGGTGGGCACATTCTCCCCGCGGATAGGGAACGGTGGGCATATTCTCCCCGCGGGTAGGGAACGGTGGGCACATTCTCCTCGTGGGTAGGGAACGGTGGGCCCGTTCTCCCCGCGGATAGGGAATGGTGAGCCCGGTCTCCCTGCGGGTAGGGAACGGTGGGCCCGTTCTCCTCGCGGGTAGGGAACGGTGGGCCCGTTCTCCTCGTGGGTAGGGAACGGTGGGCCCGTTCTCCCTGCGGATAGGGAACGGTGGGCCCATTCTCCCTGCGGATAGGGAACGGTGGGCTCGTTCTCCCCGCGGATAGGGAACGGTGGGCCCGTTCTCCTCGCGGGTAGGGAACGGTGGGCCCGTTCTCCCTGCGGATAGGGAACGGTGGGCACATTCTCCTCGCGGGTAGGGAACGGTGGGCCCGTTCTCCCTGCGGATAGGGAACGGTGGGCACATTCTCCTCGCGGGTAGGGAACGGTGGGCCCGTTCTCCCTGCGGATAGGGAACGGTGGGCCCATTCTCCCTGCGGATAGGGAACGGTGGGCTCGTTCTCCCCGCGGATAGGGAACGGTGGGCCCGTTCTCCTCGCGGGTAGGGAACGGTGGGCCCGTTCTCCCTGCGGATAGGGAACGGTGGGCACATTCTCCTCGCGGGTAGGGAACGGTGGGCCCGTTCTCCCTGCGGATAGGGAACGGTGGGCACATTCTCCTCGCGGGTAGGGAACGGTGGGCCCGTTCTCCCTGCGGATAGGGAACGGTGGGCCCGTTCTCCCTGCGGATAGGGAACGGTGGGCCCGTTCTCCTCGCGGGTAGGGAACGGTGGGCCCCTCTTTGCAGAATCACTGCTGAGTGTGTGAGGAGATGCCCCACAACTACATAACTACCTGCACTGAACTCTACAGACAATGGAAGCCTGGTTTTGTTTTTAAATCATTCCACTTTAGTGTCAGGTTTCAGCAGTGTGACCCACAGTATTACTCTGACATGTCACACAGTAACGTAATGAGCTATTCTCAAACAGAGAACTCTGTTCACGTCCAAGCTCTGCAGTAATTCGCTGAGTTTGTCACTGACAGGTTCTCGTATCCCTCAGTGTTACAGCTCAAGGAGCTCAGTTTGGAACTTCAGATACACAAACAAAATGGATGTGACAGCTTGTCCACTGCTGGTGTCACCTGAACAGGCAACTCCTCCTCAGCAGTCAGTTCGATAACTCCTTCAAACGATCAAAATACTCCTTTGCACATTGCAGAGGTTCTTGTCCTATACTATCTTGCTGCAGTGCACTCGGGTTAGATGGGGAGACCCATACCTGGTGATGCAGTCATCAGAACCCACAAGGTTCCTATTGACCAGAGGGGGTAGTGTATTAAACCACTGCTGGACGGCTATACCCATGAGCAGGGGAGGGTCCAGTTTCCCTTTTGTCAGTTAACCACAGCACATGGCATTACCTTAACTTGGATCATGGATTCATAGGAATAGGAGGTGGCCATTCAGCCCGCTGAACCTTTTCCTGCATTAGGGCGATCATGGCTTCAGGGCAGATAAGTTACTCGGATTACATCTGGGTAGATGTGCTTTGTCTTCACTTTCCGTCCAGATGGGCCATGACTGTTCTCTTGGAGACATTAGCACTGATCAGACAGCAGCAGCTCCAATAACCCCAGTCCAACAGAAAACAGTAGTAGAGCCATGGACTCTCTGTCCAGTGAGCTAACAGGAACGAGGTGACCAGTGCGACGTCCAAGGCTGTGCTTCAGAGATGTTGAAGACTCGACATACCGGCAGTAACGTATGGGCGTCTCTGGCTGAGGAAATCGATAATAACTCCCATACACCACCTGCAGCCCCACAGACGCCAACCCCAAACACAACCCACACCTCACTCAATCGTTTCATATGGCAGAGCCCACCTCCAGTGGGATGGATCCCTTCAGAAAAGGTGCTCCACAGCAATCATTCACAATCCCTATTCCCGGAAACAGACAGCTTGCTGGGTATTCAACAGCTTTTGTCTCTATCTCACTATATCCAGAGAATCACTTGCAAAGGTTTCTCTTTCAGTCACTAAACTTTGGGAGTGGTCACCTTGTTTCTCATTGACACACTGCTCCTTAGTGTCATCCTCTGAAACTAGTCTTTGCCTGAACTTTGATGTACAATGTTATGTTCCAGGCCCCTCCCCCTCAGCAAGGTAACCCAGTCCCTAATTTTGCGAGTTGTTTGAAGCAGGTGTGAAGTGGGCATTCCAGGAGAGAATCAGCTAGGAAAAAACACTTTTGTTTTAAACAAAACAGAATTTATTTCCAAGATTATGGAATGAAACACAAACAACAGAAAACAGAATACTGAATAACTTAATCGCTTTGAAATCCCAACAGATCATCCCAACTTAATGTTGTTCCCAATATTTGCAACAGTCCCCGTAAACACTCCTTGGCACAAAAGGTAAAATCAAACCCAGGGTCTGACAGGAGAGGGGTCAGTGGGGGGGGGTGAAATCAGCCTGGACCTGCTTTTGTGGGTCCAGCAGCCTTCCTTCACACCGGCACAAACCAGAGAAGCTGGCCCCTCCCCTTTCACTGTACACGTGCTTTCTTTTAAACTTCGAGCTCTCTACCTGAGGCAGTATCTGTTAGTGATTATCAAATTGGCCCCAAAACCCTCCAACCCCCAGACTTTTTGGAGTCTCTGTCATTTATGATCTCTCTGGAAAAAAGGCCAAGGATACCATCACCTTGTTAACGGACAGCATTGTCAGAACAACTCCCCCAGCACCACTCGATGCTGCCACTGTTGCTAAATTACGAGGCTTTTTTGCAACATCTGGTGATGGATGAGCAGAAATGTTCTCCAATTCAACACTGGGGAGATCAAAACATCTGTTTTCATTCTTCCTCCACACTCAGTCCCCCAACTCCCAACCTCATCCCTCTCCGAGGCATCTGAGTCTATACCAGTTTATGTCATATTTGCCCTTGGGTCATGTTTCTGATCTTGTATATGTACCATCTTTTGTGCCACATCATCTAAGTTCCTATTTGACTCAACCTGCCTGTTTGATGTATTAGGTCACTTACAGTGTGAAAACAGGCCCTTCAGCCCAAGTCCACACCGACCCTCCGAAGAGCAACCCACCCAGACCCATTCCCCTACATTTACCCCTTACCTAACACTACGGGCAATTTAGCATGGCCAATTCACCTGACCCGCACATCTTTGTGACTGTGGGAGGAAACCGGAGCACCCGGAGGAAACCCACACAGACACGGGGAGAATGTGCAAACTCCACACAGATGGTTGCCTGAGTCGGGAATTGAACCCGGGTCCCTGGCGCTGTGAGGCAGCAGTGCTAACCACTGTGCCACCGTGCCACTTGTTTCTGAAACCCTCAGCCCTCTGTTGAGTACGTGGTTGATCTTCCAAATTCCACCATCATGTAGTGGAGACCACCTAAAACTCTCACCAAGTCTGTTCACTCACCCATCATCTGGTTACTAGCTGATCAAGCTCCACCTTGATTTTAAACCCCCATGGCCTCCCTTCTGTCTCTGTAATCTCCTCTAGCCCCACAATTCCTCAAGTTATCAGTGTTGCTGTAATTCCAATCTTGAGCGTGTCCTGACCTTAACCGTTCCACCAATTACAGGCCTGTCTTCACCTGCCTGCTCCTGAACTCGGGAATTTTCTCCCTACACTTCTCTGCTTCTATGATGCTTTGTAAAACCTACTTTTTTGAGTAAGCTTTTGATCCAATATCTCACTGTATGGCTCAATTTATTTTCTTTTATAACTTATTTTAAATCACTGCACTAAATATGGGCATTGCTGGCTGGTACAGCATTTACTGCTATCCCCAATTGTCCTGCAGCTGAGTGACTTGCTGAGCTATTTCAGGGGGCAGTTAAGAAGCATCCACATTACTGTGGGTCTGTAGTCACAGGTGGAGGTGTGGGTGAGGGAAGGATGGCAGTATCCTTCCCTAAAGGACATCAGTGAACCAGATAATCAATAATCATGGTCATCATGACAAAGTATAACTTTCACTTCCGGATCATTTATATAATTCATTGAATTTATTAATTATGTTAAAGGTGCTACCTAAATTAAAGTTTTGTTGCTGGCGTCCTTTCCCAGCAAAAGTCTACCAAGCTCAATCTTGAAAAGTGTCTCCCAAAGGAAACTTGTTAAAGACTCAGGAAAAGTGTACCAAAGCCAGGGACAAATAAGGAGAGACTCCCCTTTTTAATAAATACACATACATATTTAGTTTGTAAACTGTTACCAGCAAAATGTCAAACCACATTTAAATTAGTGTGAACAAATCTGAAAAGACAGTCTGATTGTATTGCATGCTATCTCTCCATATTCCAGCCCTTTGATTAGAGTCCTGATATTCAAATGGCAAAAACCATGCAAATGTGACCTCTGGGTTTGATGATGTGCAGTCAGATTCACAACAAAGGGTATTCACAGTAAATCAGCTTCAACAGCAGGGAACCACAGTTAAAAAGAAATTCAAAGCAACTGTCCTATCATTGTAACCCATCACTGACATGAAGCAGCACTGATTAACCCTTCTGAGGATGGAACAGCTTTCAGAACCTGCACCTTAACTGACAACAATTTCCTGTAAATAGGAGACACAGGAGGATTACAACCAGCACCTCACAGGCTTCTGCCTCACACAGCTAACAACTAAAGGTTCAAAGGAAACCATTTAAAGCAAGGACAGAGAAAGTAAATATGTTGAAGCTCTGAGCTTGTTCTATGTGAGGTTTACTGATGTACACAACAACTGAATAACTCTTTAACACAGCAGGGAAGGAAGGGGCTGCATGTGCCCACCGTCTAACATCAAGCCCAGGCCTGGCTCCACGGAAGGCTGTGAAGGCCTGAGTTTTTGTGGACTGCCAGGAGGTTCAGGTGGTTGCCCTGACAAGAGCACTTCAGGCTCAAGGACAGGAATGACGTCATTCTTCGCTAATCTCTGTCCCTTACCTACAGCCGTTCAAGTGAACAGATCAGACGGGCAAGGGCAGGCGCTGGCTCAGTTTACTCAACTCCACAGGACTCTGAAGCTGCCACAGGGGTCACTTTTGAACAGCAGTGACCCCGAGGCATGGGGTAAAAACCTCACACTGATTCAAGGGGTTACACTACAAACTGAGAGGCTGAACATTTCTCAGGATATTAATGAGCTACAGTCGGAACTGGAGAACTCTTAACCAGTGTACATTTATAGTGCGTATACAGAGACAAACAACATCTCACTCATATTTACATCTTTGCACTGAAATGAGACTTAAAATAAAACACTGGGTGTGAAGCATAAATTATTGCTTTAATGAAGTTGTTCAAATGGTACAGGTCTGAGGCAGCCATTGAGTGCACTGTGAGGAGAAAGTGAGGACTGCAGATGTGGAGATCAGAGCTGAAAATGTATTGCTGGAAAAGCGCAGCAGGCCAGGCAGCATCCAAGGAGCAGGGGATTCGACGTTTCGGGCATAAGCCCTTCTTCAGGAAACCTGATTCCTGAAGAAGGGCTTATGCCCGAAACGTCGAATCTCCTGCTCCTTGGATGCTGCCTGGCCTGCTGCGCTTTTCCAGCAATACATTTTTCAGCATTGAGTGCACTGTGCCTGTAAGCTCTTTGAGTGAGTGATCCAAATAGTTCCACTTCCCTGACCTTTCCCCTTGGCCTATGATTCTTATCCCTTCAAGTATTTCCTCCAAATCGTTTGCAAAGTTCCTCTTGAATTTGCTTCTGCAGTCTCTCAGGCAAGGCTTGCTGTGATAAAACCTTTAATCTGGAATCTGAAACTCTGTTTCTAGAATTCACACCCAAAAGTAAAAAAAAAGCCCACGGATTTCTTCTTGGCTGGAGATCAATGGGATTAAAACGCTCCCAGTCTCCAACTGGGAGAAACGATTGAGGGTAACAAACTGCCCTTGTGGTAAGACTCAGTGAGACAGTCTATCGGTGAGATAGCAGCTCAGAGTGGGTTTCAGGCTGAGGAGGTTTCTCCTGGTGTGTACACTGAGGAGTTTACACTCAACTGCCAGAGGCAATGACAGGCAAGTCACTGGGAAGCCAGCAGAACCCCGTCTCTTACAACAGAACATAACAGGAGCAGGAGCAGGCCATTTGACCCCTTGAGCCTGCTGCCCCATTCAGTAAGATCATGACTAATCATATCAAGGCCTCAGCTTCACATACCAACCTGCTCACCATGACCCTTCACTCCATTACTGTTCAAAATCTATCTTTGCCATAAAAACATTCACCGAGATAGCCTCAACTGCTTCACTGGGCGGGGAACTTGGAGACTCTGGATCGACTGGATAAATCTCCACCCCGGAGATCCTCCACACCCAATCTGAGCGATCCTCTAACAAGGGTAAAAAATGAGGTCTGCAGATGCTGGAGATCACAGTTGAAAATGTGTTGCTGGTTAAAGCACAGCAGGTCAGGCAGCATCCAAGGAACAGGAAATTCGACGTTTCGGGCATAAGCCCTTCATCAGGAAACTTTCAACTTTCAATCCTCTAACAAGACAGCTTTACAGAGTTACAGGATAGCTGGGAAAGAACTCAAAAATGGACTGAGGAGAGCTAAGAGGGGACACAAACAAAAAGCCTTGGTGGGAAGGATTAGGGAAAGCCCAAAGGCGTTCTACACTTACAGGAAGAATAAGAGAATGACCAGAGAGAGGGTAGGTCCGATCAGGGATAGTGGAGGGAACTTGTGCCCAGCGTCTGAAGGGGTAGGGAAGGCCCTAAATGAGTTTTTTGCTTCAGTATTCACTAGGGAGAGGGACCTTGTTGATAGTGAGAACACCGTGGACCAGGTTAATAGGCTTGAACAGATTGATGTTAAAAGAATGGATGTGCTGGAAATTCTGGGAAGCATCACGATAGATAAGTCCCCAGGGTTGGACCAGATATATCCAAGGTTACTACAGGAAACAAGAAGTGAGATTGTTGCGCCTCTGGCAATGATCTTTGCATCCTCACTCTACATGGGACTAATACTAGATGATTGGAGGGAGGCAACTGTTGTTCCTCTGTTCAAAAAAGGGATTCGGGAAATCCCTGGGAATTACAGACCAGTCAGTCTTATGTCTACCAGTCTGTGATAAGCAAGGTACTGGAAAGGATTCTGAGGGATAGGATTTACGACGATTTGAAAAAACATAGCGTGATTAGAGATAGTCAGCATGGCTTTGAGAGGGGCAGGTCGTGCCTCACAAACCTGATTGAGTTCTTTGTGGATGTGACAAGACAAGTTGACGAAGGTCAGGCAGTGGATGTGGTGTATGTGGATTTCAGTAAGACATCTGATAAGGTTCCCCACGGTAGGCTCATTCAGAAAGTTCGGAGGTATGGGATACAGGGATATTTGGCTGTCTGGAAACAGAATTGGCTGGCCGAAATAAGACGGCGAGTGGTAGTGGATGGAAAGTATTCCACCTGGAGGTCAGTGGTGTCCCGCACGGATCTGTTCTTGGGCCTCTGCTCTTTGTAGATTTTATAAATGACTTGGATGAAGAAGTGGAAGGGTGGGTTAGTAAGTTGCCGATGACATAAGGGTCAGTGGTATTGGAGATAGTGTGGAGGGCTGTTGCAGGTTACAACAAGTCATCGACAGGATGTAGAGCTGGGCTGAGAAGTAACAGGTGGAGTTCAACCTGGATAAATGTAAAGTGATTCAGTTAGGAAAGTCAAATTTGAATGCAGAATACAGGGTTAAAGGCAGGATTCTTGGCAGTGTGGAGGAACAGCAGAAACTTGGGGTCCATGTACATAGATCCCTCAAAGGTGACACCCCAGTTGTTAGGGTTGTTAAGAAGGCGTATGGTGTTTTGGCTTTCATCAGCTGGGGGACTGAGTTTAAGAGCTGTGAGGTTTTGCTGCAAGTATGACTCTGTAAAACCCTGGTTAGGCCACACTTGGAATATAGCGTCCAGTTCTGGTCGCCTCATTGTAGGAAGGATGTAGATGTTTAGAGAGGGTGCAGAGGAGATTTACCAGGACACTGCCTGGACTGGAGGATTTGTCTTATGAAGAAAGATTGAATGAACTAGGGCTTTCCACACTGGGGAGGAGGAAGACAGGTGACTTAATACAGGTGTACAAGGTAATTTAAGTTAGATTAGACTTACAGTGTGGAAACAGGCCCTTCGGCCCAACAAGTCCACACCGACCCGCCGAAGCGAAACCCACCCATACCCCTACATTACCCCTTACCTAACACTACGGGCAATTTAGCATGGCCAATTCACCTGACCCGCACATTTTTGGACTGTGGGAGGAAACCGGAGCACCCGGAGGAAACCCACGCAGACACGGGGAGAACGTGCAAACTCCACACAGTCAGTCGCCTGAGTCGGGAATTGAACCCGGGTCTTCAGGCGCTGTGAGGCAGCAGTGCTAACCACTGTGCCACCGTGCCGCCCACGGTGAGAGGCATAGATAGAGTAGATAGCCAGAGATTTTTCTCCAGGGCAGAAATGGCTGCCATGAGGGATTATAATTTTAAAATGATTGGAGGAAGGTTTATGGGAGATGTCAGAGGTAGGTTTTTTACACAGAGAGTGGTGGGTGTGTGGAATACACTGCCAGCGGTGGGAGTAGAGTCAGGGACATTAGGGACATTTAAGCAACTGCTGGACAAGCCCATGGACGGCAGTAAATTGAGGGGTGTGTAGGTTAGGGTAATCTTAGATTAAGATAAATGCTCAGCACAACATCATGGGCTGAAGGGCCTGTACTGTGCTGTACTGTTCTATGCTCTATATGACCTCACATACCAGAATTAAACCTCATCCAACCCAATGATCTCTGCTCTCCTTCCATTCCAGTTGATGATTATCTCCCTAACACTAACAGCCACACCTTCAACTGCCTAAGGCCAGAACTACCAAATTCCTTCTAAATGTGCACACCCCCAGACATGCCAGAAAACCCAGCTCTTAAACCAACCTTTCAGCCAGGAACTCACATTTATCAACAAGACTCGCTTTTACAAAGAACCGCCGGATGTTCGATTCTGTTACAGACGTCAGATGTATGCAGTTTGCACGTGCTCACAAATAGGTGTGTTAATGAGGAGAGAGGGGAGGAAGGGGTTACCCTACCTGGTCGTACAGCACCCATCACTGCCCGCGATGCTTTCAGAACAGCCTGGTAGATATCTCGCTGGTCAGGGGTGAACCTGCCATTGGCTGGAAATGAGCAGGTGATGTCAGAACCATAGCAATAATATTCACCGCCCATATCAAAGAGGCTGCAAGTATAAAAATACAGTGTATTGGTAAAAGATAATCACAAAGTCTCTCAGCAGGGGCTAAATTCAAAGCAACATTTAAGTTAGGTTAATACAGCACAAGGTTATAATGGAGTAAGGCTCCCATCAAACACTCCCAGGACAGTGACAGCATGGGGTTAGGTAGAGAGTAAAGCTCCCTCTGCAGTGTCCCCCTCATCAGAAACTCCCAGGACAGGGACAGCATGGAGTTAGATAGAGAGTAAGGATCCCTCTACCCTCCCAGGACAGTACTGATCATGCCTGACTGCTGTTGTAAATGTTCAGGTGTTACACTCAGCTTCTTTATTAGATCGACATCTATTAGTGAAATGAGCAGGTGCCAATTTTTCCTTGTAACGCTCTCCTCCTTTGCTAAAGGCACAGAGTCTTGCTGGGGCAGGCAAGGAGATATATGCTGCATTAAAGTGATTCAAATTCAGATTGGCACATCCATGCAAATGAAAAAAGTCACAGCAAAACCTGATCAAACAGAGGGCATGGCCAGAAACGCGGACACACATCCAGCTCCTATCATCATCACCAAGTCAATGGCAGCCCTACAACCCAATCTCACAAATGCCAGGGGTAGGAAGTTGGGCCCAGGTAAGGAGAGAGTAGGTGGACATGCAGTTGAGAGAAAGAGGGAGGTTGAGAAAGGAAGATGGACAGTATATGAGCACAGCAACAAAGAGGAGATCACTTCAATCCTTCAGTGAGACCTGAAGGTCTGCTCCCTAATATAACTCACCTTTCTCAAATCATCTTCATATCTTTGGAGAATTTAAGTCTATCATTTTTCCAAAAAGATTAATTATTGATCCAGCATTGATTACAACAAGCGTCTCCACTCTTTTGTTCAAAATGTTTCCTAATTTCAATCCTGAAATCTCTGGCTGTAATTAGGTGATGCTCCCAAGTACTAGAGTCTCCATTCTCTACATTGTCTGTTATCATGGGAAGGAGACCAACACCATATACAGCACTTTGTGTGTGCTCTCAGTCAAGATCTAGATAATTCCAGCAAAAGTTCTAAAGTGTTAAACAAGAGTCATATCTGACTCAACACGTGAACTCTGTTTCTCTCTGTCCAAATGCTGTCAGACCAGCTGAGTTTCTCCATCACTTTCAGTTCGTTTCTGATTCAGGCCTGTTTGAGACCAGGCTGAGTTTGAGTTGTTCAGTCAGCTGATGCCTTCTGATGAAAGGTTAAAGACGCTGGATGGGTATTCACCAGGGCTTCGATGAAGGGAGGTGACCTCATTCAAACATTAAAGATTTTGACTGGGGTTTAACAGGTGGGGGAACCTAAAACCAGGGGCACCACTTAAAAATCAGGGGTCTCCCAATTAAGAGCCAGTTCTGGGGAATCTTTTCTCAAAGGGTCATTAATGTTTGGCATTCTCTCCTACAAAGATTCAGTGAATCTACTGAAAGTCGAGTTAAACAGACGTTTGATCAATGAGGGAAGTCAAGGCTGTGGGAGAGTGACAGGAAAGTGGAGTTGAGTTCAGACCAGCCATGATTCTACTGAACAACAGAGCAGGCTAGAGGCGCCAAACAGCCTGCTGCCCTCAATACGTGTGCTGTTTCCTGTTCTCATACAGTATGAGACGACACTACAGTTGTAATCATGGCTGTCTTCCCTGATCAATTCGTGAAGATGAAAGTCTCAACAAGACCTAAACACCACCTTGAATGGTGAAATGTCATCAACCAAGGCTAACTGGTGACATTATATAAACATTGCTAAGTAGTGCACAAGGACAATTTTGACCAAACTCTGAAAGGTCAGCTACAAGAGATACTCAAAGAGGAAGGGTTTTAGGGAGACAGTCCAAGAGGCAGAATGGTTTAGGAAGGGTACACCGAGAGCTCGGAACACCGAGAACACCGAAGGAACAGCTCCCAACGAAGCCCAGATGCAAACTGGGAATGTGTGAAGGACCAGAAAAGGAGTGTCAAGATCCGAAGGCTGTTGGAAGGAGTCACAAAGCAGGGAGGGACATGGTTCGGAGCTTGCCTGGAAACAAGGTGGACAACTTTAAAATCAAGGAGTTGTCAACCTGTCGCCAATGTATATGTCATGATTGATATGACAGAGCAGCAGGTCAATGTCATCTTGTGACGACAGTATGCCTTAATTTGACAGAGCCAGCTGTGATTGATCACTTCTTGCTATAGACTGGAATTAGGTCAAGTCAGAACAGATCAAAGACTGAAGGTTTGTGGGTGAACCCTCCGTGCAGTATCAAGGCACACCGTGACTCAGCTGTAAAACACAACACATCACACAATTCCAGCAACGTGGTCTGCTGGCAGGCTTAGCCCTTTGTAGAAAAGGACAGAGTTACTACATTCATTCCAAACTGCTATACACATCATCATTCTGCTCCCTAGCCTGAATCACCATCATTTAGACATTTCCAAGAGTTATTCTCAATCTTTGGGGTAGCCGAGTGTAAGTGACTTCATATTTTCACATGAATATTTTCAAGCAGTTATAGAGTCAGGTCCAACTCACCCACACCAACCAGACAGCCCAATCTGACCTCATCCCATTGACCCACACTCGGCCCATATCCCTCCTAACCCTTCCTATTCACACACCCATCCAGATGCCAGTTAGATGTTGTTATTGTCCCAGTGTGTGGAACTTGCAGGGGTGGGAGGTCATCTCCGTCTGCCTGGCACACAGTGCACTTCCCCATGTCTCTCAATTAAGTTGTATTCATATAGTGCCTTTGATCACCTCAATGTCCCAAAGGACTTGCCAGAAAAAGACGTACTTTTAAAGAGTAATTGTTCTAAAATAGAAACCCCACCGTTACTCTCAATGCAAGCTCCCATACAGGAAGGAGACAATAACTAGATAATGTCTTAGTCATGTTGGGTGACAACTATCAGAATGACACAGCATAAGAGAAGGCCATTTGGCCCACTGTGGTTGGACTGGCTTCCCCTATCTCTCTGTAGCCTTCTCCTGTTTAAGCCTTCATCCAATCCCCCCTTGAGGATTATTACTGAACCTGTTTCCATTGGCCTTGCAGACAGCATGTTCTTGACCTTAACCAGCAGTGATTTCCCGCAGAGATTCAGCTTGTGTCTTCGGATTGCAGTCTCCTTACAATACTGCAAACTGTAGAAACTTTCACATCCGCTTGAGAAAATAGACTTGGTTTCATGTCTCATTTTGCCCTCCCCCCAACCCAATCAAGCTATCTTTGTTCACCAAAAGAGACAAGGATCTCTCTCCAGCTGACCACCAGCCCCCTTCCCTCAAACACTGCACAGTGAAACTATTACCAACAGTTCCAGAACAACACCATCATTAACACCGGCTGTCTCAGTCTCCTGACAGAGACTCAACTCACCTTACTGATCAAAGGAAGCCGAGTACTGAAGCAAATCATAGACCTGAACTGAACACACACCATGCTGGAGATCCCTGCACGTCAGGCAGCATCCATACAGGGATCTCCAGCACGCTAACACCGACGTTAGATAACAGTGGTTAGCACTGCTGCCTCACAGTGCCAGAGACCCGGGTTCAATTCCCGACTCAGGCGACTGTGTGGAGTTGCACATTCTCCCCGTGTCTGCGTGGGTTTCCTCCGGGTGCTCCGGTTTCCTCCCACAGTCCAAAGATGTGCGGGTCAGGTGAATTGGCCATGCTAAATTGCCCGTAGTGTTAGGTCAAGGGGTAAGTGTATGGGAATGGGTCTGGATGGGTTACTCTTTGGAGGGTCGGTGTGGACTTGTTGGGCCAAAGGGGCTGTTTCCACACTGTAGGGAATCTAATCGAATCTAATCTAATCTAACTCTTTGTCAGAACTGACACGCACTTGCTCGCTCTCCATGGATGCTGCCTGCCCTGAAGAATGCTTGACTGAAGTGTATGGGATAATGTTAAGAAATGACTGATCCAATGTTGGATCACTCCAGTTGTGACACACAATCTCCATACAACCGGACCAGCATGGACCAGCCCAGCAGGTTCAGGGGCTGGATGGTCTTTTCCTAATCCATAAAGGCCGACTCACTCTGAGAGTATGAGGGTGGGTATGAGAGTGAGAGAATTAATTCTAGAACAAAGGGACAAAATCGTAAAGTCAGTGCCAGGAGCTGAGTGACAGTGTCAGATAGCACGTTCTCACATAAGGGGAGCTCCAAGTCTGGAATGCTTTCTCCAGGAAGAGCTTGATTCTAGGTGTTAGGTTTAAAAAATCAAACCCGAGATGCATGAATTTGTTTGTTTAAGGGTGCTAGGGGTCATGGTTTAACATACAGTCAGCTAGACTTCAAATTAACAAAGAGATATGGCCAAGGGCTGGAATAGTTTCACCCTCCCACCTCAGCCAGGACAGCATTTCCACCCAGCCTGTCCAAGATGGGAAGAATCGATCTCGACCCAGTAAGTAATCAGCACGGTGTCAGCCCAACCCCTAGTTATCAGGACAATCACTTCAGGAAGGTGTGCTGTCCCTCTCCTAGATTCTTGTTGCTGATCAAGGAGATTGGAATGTTGCCTAACCAGAGTGCAGCGTCATTAACCAAAACTGCCAGTAACCACAGCTCACTTCAGCAAATACCAGATTCAATATTAACCCTCTTTCTGCCAGAAAACAGACAGCTTTGAAAACAAAGGGTTGGCTGGATCAGCCCTCGTGGCCATTCCGACAGCTGAGGAGTGTCCCTCCTGATGCACTGGCCCCATATTCAGAGCTCAGGCCTTAAGTGAGCAACTCCCTGAGCTCGGACATTGTCCCGTTGACTCTGTACACAGCCTGTTTTTCTCCAGCATGTCGATACAATTTAGCTTCCCTGCCGTGCACAGAAATGCTTTCACTACGCACCCCAGGCTGGAAGGCTTGAATCTGCCCCTATTACCCTGCTCTGAGGTGAGGGATGAAAGTTCCCTGGTCACATGCACCTGCCTTAAGACTCGCACAGAGAGGGGGAGAGGCAGAAATGGAAGGGCCTGAAGACAGAATGGTGGCGGGAGAAGGCCGTGTGGTGGGAACGGGGTTATGCCGAAGTGGGGCCAGGAGGAGGGAGAATGAGCAACAAACCAGGGCTCTGAGGGCAGGTGACAGATAGAAATGCAGAGGGGAAGCAGGTGTAATGGTATCAAGCTGGAGATGACAGCAAGCACACTGTTCTTCTCTGTAACATACACAGTTAATGTGTCTCCAGACAGGAGGCAACACTGAGCCACAGTCAGCATCATCCACAGTGACAACCGCTTCCCTGTGTGAGAGAGAGCAAGTGAGAGAGAATCAACGTTTCTGGGAAAAGCCCTTCATCAGGAAATCTGATTATGCCTGAAATATTGACTCTCCTGCTCCTCAGATGCTGCCTGACCTGCCGTGATTTTCCAGCAACACACTCTTGACTCGAGTCTCCAGCATCTGCAATCCTCACTTTCGCCTGCGTGAGAGAGTACGTGTGTGTGTGTGTGTGTGTGTGTCTGGGGCTCTCAGTAAGATCAGCAAAGGCACTGTCAGAGGATGCAAGCACTGAGTGCAGAGATACTGCACACCCCCAGGGACAGGCAACAGCAACACCTCCTGCAGCACAACACTGCCATCTCCTGGTCAGCAATATCATTCACACCATGTATACACCAGACAGTGGCAAGTTACACTGTGAGTGCACCTGTAGCACGTTCACACAACTCAGGGGTGTGGATTTGGAGGAGCCGGTGTTGGACTGGGGTGTACAAAGTTAAAAATCACACAATACCAGGTTACAGTCCAACAGGTTTAATTGGAAGCACACTAGCTTTTGGAGCGACGCTCCTTCATCAGGAGATAGTGGAGGGCTCGATCGTAACACAGAATTTACAGCAAAAATCTACAGTGTGATGTAACTGAAATTATACATTGAAACATTGATTGTCTGTTGAGCCTTTCATCTGTTCGAATACAGTGATAGTCTCACTTCTTTCATGTGTAAATCACAAAACCTTTTTTGAAAACCAACATAATCCAAAGGGAACCACAGAGTTAGGGCAAGTGACCAAAAACACAGAGATAGCACGAGTTAGGGAAGATGTGAGGAGGGGTGGGGGAGCAGAGAGAGTGAGAGAGTGAGAGAGAGAGAGAGAGAGAGAGAGAGAGAGAGAGAGGACAGCGAGAGAGAGAGAGAGAGGGGGAGACAGAGAAAGAGAGAGAGGGAGAGGGGGACAGAGAGAGAGAGGGGGGAAGAGGGGGACAGAGAGAGAGAGAGCACGAGAGAGAGAGGGAGGGAGAGGGGGACAGAGAGAGAGAGAGAGGGAGGGCGAGGGGGGGGACAGCGAGAGCGAGACAGGGCGAGGGGGGGACAGCAAGCGCGGGACAGAGAGCGAGCGCGCGCGGGGCAGAGAGAGAGCGAGCGCGGGGCAGAGAGAGAGCGAGCGCGGGGCAGAGAGAGAGCGAGCGCAGGGCAGAGAGAGAGAGAGCGAGCGAGGGAGGGAGAGAGCGAGCGCGGGAGGGGGAGAGAGAGAGAGAGCGAGCGCGGGAGGGAGAGAGAGATAGCGAGCGCGGGAGGGAGAGAGCGAGAGCGAGCGCGGGAGGGAGAGAGAGAGAGAGCGAGCGCGGGAGGGAGAGAGCGAGAGCGGGAGGGAGAGAGCGAGAGCGGGAGGGAGAGAGCGAGGGCGGGAGGGAGAGAGAGAGAATGAGCGCGGGAGGGAGAGAGCGTGAGCGAGCGCGGGAGGGAGAGAGCGTGAGCGAGCGCGGGAGGGAGAGAGCGTGAGCGAGTGCGGGAGGGAGAGAGCGTGAGCGAGCGCGGGAGGGAGAGAGGGAGAGAGCGAGCGCGGGAGGGAGAGAGCGAGCGCGGGAGGGAGAGAGCGAGAGCGAGCGCGGGAGGGAGAGAGCGAGCGCGGGAGGGAGAGAGCGAGAGCGAGCGCGGGAGGGAGAGAGCGAGAGCGAGAGCGAGCGCGGGAGGGAGAGAGAGAGAGCGAGCGCAGGAGGGAGAGAGCGAGAGCGAGCGCGGCAGGGAGAGAGCGTGAGCGAGCGCGGGAGGGAGAGAGAGAGAGAGCGAGCGCGGGAGGGAGAGAGAGAGAGAGCGAGCGCGGGAGGGAGAGAGCGAGAGCGGGAGGGAGAGAGCGAGAGCGAGCGCGGGAGGGAGAGAGCGAGAGCGAGCGCGGGAGGGAGAGAGCGAGAGCGAGAGCGAGCGCGGGAGGGAGAGAGTGTGAGCGAGCGCGGGAGGGAGAGAGTGTGAGCGAGCGCGTGAGGGAGAGAGAGAGAGAGCGAGCGCAGGAGGGAGAGAGCGAGAGCGAGCGCGGCAGGGAGAGAGCCTGAGCGAGCGAGCGCGGGAGGGAGAGAGAGCGAGCGAGTGTGGGAGGGAGAGAGAGAGAGAGAGAGAGCGCGGGAGGGAGAGAGAGAGAGAGAGCGAGGGCGGGGGAGAGGGAGGGCGGGGGAGAGCGAGGGCGGGGGAGAGCGAGGGCGGGGGAGAGCGAGGGCGGGGGAGAGCGAGGGCGGGGGAGAGCGAGGGCGGGGGAGAGCGAGGGCGGGGGAGAGAGAGGGCGGGGGAGAGAGAGGGCGGGGGAGAGAGAGGGCGGGGGAGAGAGAGGGCGGGTGAGAGAGAGGGCGGGGGTGAGAGAGAGGGCGGGGGGAGAGAGAGGGCGGGGGAGAGAGAGCGGGGGAGAGAGAGAGCGGGGGAGAGAGAGAGCAGGGGAGAGAGAGAGCGGGGGAGAGAGACAGGGCGCGAGAGAGAGGGCGCGGGAAAGAGAGGGCGCTGGAAAGAGAGGGCGCGACAGAGAAGCACCAGAGACCCCCCTGCTGTCCAGTGGCAACACTCAGCTGATGAACTCTGAAACAAGGGGACTATGTAGTCAGCCACAGTGACATGGACACAATGAACCATGGAAGGATTTGAGAAGATATCGCACCAGAATCGAGTCAATGTGCCTCAGTTGGTAACACACCCAGTCAGTGAACATTAAATGAGAGTTGACCATGTGTTTGTAGCCAGGTCTGCTGTCTGCCTTATCAGGGTACCAGCCCCATGCTTCCTGCAGCTAGTGTCACTGATGTACAATGACAGTCCCTTCCTACCCAATCTCTGCGTTGATCAGATGCGGATTAATGGACTAGGCCTCCTCCCTCAGCCTGTGGACAGAGCCTGATGCACTCTCTGTTGCAAGTAGGACCAGGGAAATTGCCAACACTGCTGGCCAATAGTCCACCCACAAGCACCATCATCAAAAAGCTGCTGGCTTTATGTATGTGTGGGATCTTGCTATTGTAACAGACACACCTTTTATTTGGACTATAGGGCGAAAATAAGATAACTGGACACTGTTTTAAAAGGGGAGAAGGTACAAAGAGTCATTTGCAGCTTTGGAAAATCATGGGAAGTTAATTGGCGTATACACTGCCCAGTCAGGCAAAGCTATCTGTATGTGTTCAGGGTAATTCAGAGCGTTCAGATATAGTTGTCGTGAACTGTAAGGCAGGGAGCTAGAATTTGTTTGTAAAAACAACAATGATGGAGATAAAGAGTATATGGCTCCTTTAAACTGCTTTTCTAAGCTGGGAGATTTATACAGGGTAAGTAGCTGCAGATTACAGACAGTTCTGAAATTGAAATGTGTATCAATTGGCTGTGTGATGGAACCTTAGGCTTGTTATGATACTTTAGCCATGAGCTTGTATCAGTTATAACTAATTTAAACCAGGCTCATTTAAATCTGATAGTTGTGACAACCTCAGACCAATGGAAATGTATGAAAATTGATATGTCTCAGGTATATAAGGAGAGGGGTTTTGAAAACTGCCATCAGAGGAGTAAACATCGAGCTCTGACCAGAAATCTCAAGGCTCTTTAAGAAGGCACCATCCGTCCATAAAAGGAACCACGGCACTTCTCTCTAAGAGTCCTCACAGATAAACTCCGAGAGAAAACATCCCTGACAGCAGGATCGGTGAAAGAAAGGCGTTTGTGACGGAGAGACAGTGAAGGATGCAGAACATTCTGAAAGACATATTCTGTGTAGACTTTGAGAAACTAAGTTTTAATTTATTTTTTTCTTCTTACTTGGGTTTATATAAGTGAGACTTGCGGTTATTGGAAAAGCATTTTGTTTGGTGAGGGAATAATTAGTGGTTCAGGGGGCATTGTTCTGTTTGTACACTGACAGGGTTAAATCAATAAATTGTTACTTTTTACTTATAATGTGGATATCACAGATTTTCTTTCATTTAACCACTCATTTATGGGCGGCACGGTGGCACAGTGGTTAGCACTGCTGCCTCACAGCGCCTGAGACCCGGGTTCAATTCCCGACTCAGGCGACTGACTGTGTGGAGTTTGCACGTTCTCCCTGTGTCTGCGTGGGTTTCCTCCGGGTGCTCCGGTTTCCTCCCACAGTCCAAAGATGTGCGGGTCAGGTGAATTGGCCATGCTAAATTGCCCGTAGTGTTAGGTAAGGGGTAAGTATAGGGGTATGGGTGGGTTGCGCTTCGGCGGGTCGGTGTGGACTTGTTGGGCCGAAGGGCCTGTTTCCACACTGTAAGTAATCTAATCTAATCACTCCTTTGAACAGATTATAAAGGCAAGACAAGCCTCTCTGAGTAGCCCGGTTTTAATTATCACAGGAGTACAACCTTTCCCCGATATGACACAGTCTCTTGATGTTTAAATAAAAAATGTGGTTGGGATGTAAGGCAGCAGCAAGGGTCTGGGCTGAATGTCACATTGCACAGACACCATCTGTAGCACTCCCTCTGCAGTGTCACCCTGGGTTTTGTTCTCAGGTCTTGTGTACAAGTTGAGACAGGTCTCACCTTCGGGCTGTGCTGACTGACGTCAACTGAAAGCTGTATGGGGCTGTGAGAGCTCAGAGACTGCAGCTTTACAGAGACAATCCGGAATCACTCATCAATTGTGTGTCAGAGATCACAGAGAGTGAGTGAGAATGAAACCAAAACAGAGGAGTGTCCTGGGGGGGGGCTGATACCTCATTCGGATGACCCCTTTCTCCAGACAAACAGGAAAATCAAAGTCGAATGGACTGAAAATGGTTTCAATAATCAAAGTGCAAATCATCACTGAGTTATCACAATAGATACCCAGAGTCTTCCACTCACGCAAACACCCTCTCCCCCCCACCATCTACAATCCACAGTCTCGCAGCACCCAATGCTGCCCTCCGCCTCCCTCACACAGACATCCCCATTCATATCCCTTTCCCCACTAATACACACACTGACATGAAGCCCAGAAATACTAATGGCTCTGCAACACAAGCACCTTCAATGGAAAGACCTGCATTTATAGAACATTTTCTACCTCAGGATATCTCAAAGCACTTTCCAGCCAATGAAGTTTTGTCAGAGTATAACGATGTTGTGATCTAGGAAGCAAATCAATGGGTTCACAGCAAACTCCTACAGACAGCAAAGTGAAAATGACCAGGTAACGCCTGTTGCCAGGTTGGTTGGATACATGTATTGGTCAGGATCTGAGCACACAATTACTCCACTCTTATTTAAATAATCTTTCAGAGCCACCTGAGGGGACAGTTGAAGATGTCAGCTGAAGGATGAAAGCACAGACAGCACAGCAGCCCCTCAGTACGACACTGGGATGTCAGGTTGGATTACAGTTTCCAGATAGTCATGGACTTGCTGACTGGGAGGTGAGGGCTAGGTCCACAGCTAAGGCTCACTTGCTGACTGGGAGGTGAGGGCTAGGTCCACAGCTAAGGCTCACTTGCTGACTGGGAGGTGAGGGCTAGGTCCACAGCTAAGGCTCACTTGCTGACTGGGAGGTGAGGGCTAGGTCCACAGCTAAGGCTCACTAACAGATTTGCTTGTAAACTGGGCTGAGACCAGGAACTTCCTACTCCACAGCACAGGAGCTGACCTGACCAGGTTTAATCTCAGTGGTCAGAAATTGCGTTGTCCTTGGTCCAAGTGTACCACACCCCATCTCCACCAACTCCATCCCCACCCATCATCCTCTCTGTCACTGCCAAGGCCCATTTCTTCTGCCCCTCACCGCCAACCCCAACCCTATCAAGTGGACAAAAATTCTACAGATGAAATATAACAGAGGGGAAAATGAGAGGTAATGCACTTTGGCTGGAAGAACAGGAGGAGCTGGACATCATTTAAATGGAGAGACTGCAGAAAGCCAAGGACCAGGGGGATTTGGGAGCCTTTGTTCATGACTCACAATAAACAACATCCAAGTTCAGGGGATAACAGGGAAGGCAAATGGAATGTTGGGCCTTTATTTCAAAGAGAAAGGAATATAAAAGTTGGGAGGTTTTGTTAAAACTGTACAAGGCACACTCACCAGCCCACGGCTAAAATACTGAATGATTATTAGATTAGACTTACAGTGTGGAAACAGGCCCTTCGGCCCAACAAGTCCACACCGACCCGCCGAAGCGCAACCCACCCATACCCCTACATTTACCCCTTACCTAACACTACGGGCAATTTAGCTTGGCCAATTCACCTGACCCGCACATCTTTGTGACTGTGGGAGGAAACCGGAGCACCCGGAGGAAACCCACGCAGACACGGGGAGAACGTGCAAACTCCACACAGTCAGTCACCTGAGTCGGGAATTGAACCCGGGTCTACAGGCGCTGTGAGGCAGCAGTGCTAACCACTGTGCCACCGTGCCGCCCATAAAATTTATTTGTGATTCCATATTCACATCAGCAACAGTGTCCTGTTCCTGAGTGAATACTGATGAAAAGTACTGATTTAATGTCTCTCCAATCTCCTCCGCCTCCACACACAACTTCCCACTACTATCCTTGACTGGACCGATACCTACCCTAGTCATCCTTTTATTCTTGACATACCTATAGAAAGCCTTTGGGTTTTCCCTAATCCTACCAGCTAAAGACTTTTCATGTCCCCTTCTCGCTTTTCTTAGCTCCCTCTTTAGCTCCTTCCTGGCTACCTTATAACTCTCAATCGCCCCTACTGAACCTTCACGCCTCATCTTTACATATGCCGCCTTCTTCCCTTTCACAAGGGACTCCAATTCCTTACTAAACCACGGCTGCCTCACAAGGCCCTTTACACCATGCCTGACTGGTACATACCTATCGAGGACACGCAGTAGCTGCTCCTTGAACAATCCCCACATCTCATTAGTGTTCTTCTCTTGAAGCCTGTTTTTCCAATCCACACAACCTAAGTCATGCCTCACTGCATCATAATTTCCCTGCCCCCAGCTATAGCTCTTGCCCTGCGGCGCACGATTATCCCTCTCCATCACTAAAGTAAAAGTCACCGAGTTGTGGTCACTGTCCCCGAAGTGCTCACCTACCTCCAAGTCTAACACCTGGCCTGGTTCATTACCTAGAACCAAATCCAATATAGCCTCCCCTCTTGTTGGCCTGTCGACATATTGTGTCAGGAAACCCTCCTGCACACATTGTACAAACACCCACCCATCTAATGAACTCGAGCTATAGCTCTCCCAGTCAATATCTGGGAAGTTAAAGTCCCCCATAACAACCACCCTGCTACCTTCACTCTTTTCCTGAATCATCCTCGCAATATTATCCTCTACTTCTCTAGGACTATTAGGAGGCCTGTAGAAAACACCTAACAGGGTGACCTCACCTTTCCTATTTCTAACCTCAGCCCAAACTACCTCAGATGGCAAGTCCTCTTCCATCGTCCATTCCACTGCTGTGATACTGTCTTTGACAAGTAATGCCACGCCTCCCCCTTTTTTACCCCCATGTCTGATCCTACTAAAACACTTGAACCCTGGAACGTGCAACAGCCATTCTTGTCCCTGTTCTACCCACGTCTCTGTAATGGCCACAACATCGAAGTCCCAGGTACCAACCCACGCTGCAAGTTCACCTACCTTATTCCTTATACTTCTGGCATTGAAGTATACACACTTCAATCCACCTTTCTGGTTACAGGCACCCTCCTTAGAGATCGCTGCATTATTCCTAACCTCCCTACACTCAAGGTCCTGTACCCTAAAGCTACAGTCCTGGTTCCCATGCCCCCGCGGAGTTAGTTTAAACCCTCCCAAAGAGCACTAGCAAACCTCCCCCCAAGGACACTGGTGCCCCTCAGGTTCAGGTGTAGCCCATCCTTTTTATAGAGGTCCCACCTTCCCCAGAAAGGACCCCAGTTGTCCAGAAACCGGAATCCCTCCCTCCTGCACCATCCCTGTAGCCACGCATTTAACTGCTCTCTCTCCCTATTCCTCGACTCTCTATCACGTGGCACGGGTAACAAACCAGAGACTACAACTCTGTTTGTTCTAGCTCTGAGCTTCCAACCTAGCTCCCTGAAAGCCTGTCTGACATCCTCACCCTTCTTCCTACCTATATCGTTGGTGCCAACGTGGACCACGATCTGGGGCTGCTCCCCCTCCCCCTTAAGGACCCGGAAAACACGATCAGCGACATCACGTACCCTTGCACCTGGGAGGCAACATACCAAACGTGATTCCCTGTCGCCCCCACAAAACCGTCTGTCTGTACCCCTCACTATCGAGTCCCCAAGAACTATTGCTCTACCTTTCTCCACCCTACCCTTCTGAGCAACGGGGCCAGGCTCCGTGCCAGAGGCCTGAACCTCGTTGCTTGCCCCTGGTAAGTCATCCCCCCCACAAGTATCCAAAACGGTATACTTGTTCTTGAGGGGAATGACCGCAGGGGGCCCCTGCACTGGCTTCCTCCTCCCACTCCCCCTCACTGTCACCCATCTATCTTGAACTTTCGGAGTAACTACTTGCCTAAAGCTCCGATCTATGACCTCCTCTGCCTCCCGAATGATCCGCAGTTCATCCAACTCCAGCTCCAGTTCCCTAACACGGGTTTGGAGGAGCTGGAGATGGGTGCACTTCTTGCAAGTGTACTCAGCAGGGACGCTAATGGCTTCCCTCACCTCATACATGTTGCAAGAGGAACATTGCCCTCTCTGCACTGCCATCCCTCTAAAAGTAAGCTTTCCTTAAAAAAAACAACAAAAACCAACTAAATCTAAAGAAACAAACAAGGAAAATGGGCCTCTTCTCGAAGGGGGAACAGACTCACTTTGGGAGTAGGCCAAAAAAGGTTCACTCGGCTGATCCCGGGATGGAGGGGTTTAACAATAAGGCAGGTAACAACCGATTAAAGCAACTGACAGTTTGCTAGGCCACTCAGAGAAGTCATGGAAACACTTCAACCCCAGGGCATTAATATGGACTTCACCGATTTCCTCATTTCCCCCTCCCTTCACCCCAGTTCCAACCTTCCAGCTCAGCACTGTCATCATGACCTGTCCTACCTGCCAATCTTCCTTCCCACCAAATGCTCCCCCCTTCTCTCTGACCTATCACCTCCATCCCCACCCCCATTCACCTGGTGCACTCTTTGCTACCTTCTCCCCACCCCTTCTCATTTATCTCTTCCACCCTGGAGGCTTCCTGCCTCTATTCCTGATGAAGGGCTTTTGCCTGAAACATCGATTTTCCTGCTCCTCGGATGTTGCCTGACCTGCTGTGCTTTTCCAGCACCGCACTGATTTCCAGCATCTGCAGTCCTCACTTTCGCTGAGAAGTCATGGGTCAGCCCTGTGGGACTGGAGTCACCTTTACCTTAGAGACTCAGTATAAAGTTCCAAAGAAAGGTTAACTGAGCACGACATAAATCTATGTTTTACAGACAATCAGGCCCACACTGAGGAAGGGGACGGCAACAAGATTTCCTTCCCTCTAGGAGCAAATAGGTTTTCATGAAAATTGAACATCTCCATGGTCACATTTTTTTAAACATCAGCTTTTCAATTTCCAGATTTTGTGTTGAACTGCTGTGTTAGGATTTGAACTCATGTCCTTTCTTTGTTATAGGATCACCACACTGTGTGCCCTCAAAACCTGCACCTTTACCTTCGAGACTCAGTATAAAGTTCCAGAGAAAAGTTAATTGAGCAAGATATAAGTCTATGTTTTACAGACAAACAGGAACTTGGACTGTTTTCTTTGGAATGACTTGCTGCGATGAAACAATTGATGTTTCAACATTGCAAAAAGAATCATCAAAGTTAATCAGAGGCTATCGTTCCCTGTAGGGACCGTTAACAATACAAGAGAAATATACAAGGCGGGGGTGGTGAGCAATGAATAAACACGTTGTGTAATGATTATTTAGCAGAGAAGATTAAAGCAGTCAGCGTAATCATCAAATACAAATTTATACAGAAATGGGGGACTGATGTTAGGGGAGTAAGTGGATTTGGGGATAACTGTGTCTAAAACATCCATCTTTTGTCTCACTCCTGGGAAATGGGAACTGCTGCCTGGGCCCACCATTTATTACATGTCCCTAGTTGCCCCTTGAGAAGGTGGGGGTGAGCTGCCTTCTTGAACTGTTGTGTCCATGTGTTATAGATAGACCATAATGCTCTCAATTCCAAGGAATTCCAGGATTCTGACCCAGCAACAGTGAAGGAATGGTGATATATTTCCAAGTCGGGATGGTGAGTGGCTCGGAGGGGAACTTGCAGGGATGGTGTTTCCATGTACCTGCTGCATTTCTGCAGTGCATCTTGTAAATAGTACACTCTACTGCTACTGAGCATTGGTGGGAGAGGGAGGTGATGCTTGTGCATGCATTACCAGTTAAACCATGCCATTACAATGTTCAGTCATTCCTAAAGGAAGAGAGGATGGACCAACTTCTATAGTGGTAAAAGTTAGTTCCTATAGTTATTGAGCATAAGGAGCTGGGTCACAGAAAAACAGATCATATGGAATTGGAGCTCTGGGCTCCGGGTAAATTATCCATTCTTATCCACGTCTGTATATAGTTATTTTCAACAAAGCCTGTTGCAATGATTTGAAGAATTTAGATCGCGCAGTACTACAGCGTGACAGTAGCAGTGATGAGACCTATAAACTGGTGACAGGAAACCAAATGGCTGACCCAGTGATCTCAACACTGAACTGGGGAAATACAAGGTATGAAACTGGAGGGTGATAGGGGCCAGCTAGTAACAGACTGGAAGGGACGGTCTCAGTACCAAACCTTGAACTAGGAAAGCTAACAAGTGAGGAAGAACATCCACGGCAGAAAACATCTGAGAAAGGACATCAGCGTAACAGCAGGAAAAGGTGGGAAGTACAGAAATACTTCAGTCTTCATAGACTACACTGAGTACCCAGACGATGGAAAAGCCTTAACGTTACCAAACTCTCAGGAAGATGTGGTGGGCCCTGGCCCAGCCTGTGTAATCGGGAGGTTCAACAGCTACTGGATTGTGGGAGGTCTCAACAAGAACCCAGACCAGGGCCAGGTCAGTGTTTCATCATTCATGACAGCAGCTGTATCAAAGCCATTCTCAACAGGCAAGCTAGTGCAGAACAAACTACAACATACCTTGATGTAATTAAAGTCTTCATCTCCTATTTCAGTTCACAAAGAAACTCCATTACAGACTAAAGAAGGTTTAACCGAGGCAGTGAAGACTAGCAGAAAACAACTGACTCCTTCACAAATGATTCATATCGCTCGGAGGATGATAGCCGATATAGAAATTTGAAAGATAAACTCATGGGATCCATGGTGAGTTGGGAATACAAAATTGGCTTGGTCATAGAAGACAAGAGGGTAGTTGTGGATGGGCGCTTTTCTGACTGGAGATCAGTGACCACTGGCTTTCCGTAGGATCAGTGCTGGGACCTCTGTTGTTTGTAATTTATATAAACGATTTGAATGAAAATGTCGTGGCCTGGTTAGTAAGTTTACAGACAACACAAAACTGGTGGAGTTGTGGACAGCGAGCAAAGTTGTCAAAGGATTCAGAAGGTCATAGACCAATTACAGACAGACGTAGAAATGGCAGATGGAGTTTAATCCAGAGAAGTGTGAGGTGATGCATTTTGGGAGGTCAAATGCAATAAGAAAGCATACTGTAAAGGGCAGGCCCCTCAGGGGTATGATATACAGAAGGATCTTGGGTGAATAGTCAGGGCCTAAGGGGATAGGGGCCAAACGCAGGCAGCTGGGTCTAGTTGAGTTTGGGAAACTTGATCGGCAAGACAAAGGGCTCGTTTCCAAGACTCTAAATCCTTAGCTCCCCAAAAGTGGTAACACAAATGGATCAGGTGGCAAAGGCAGTGAACAGTCGGGGCACTGAGTACAAACCTTAGCAAGTCACGTTTTACACAGCCGCAACATTAGTTAGGCCACATGTGGAGCAGTCCCCACACTGTAGGATGTGGAGGCCTTGGAGAGGGCATGAAAGAGGTTTACCAGGATGTTGCCTGGATTGGAGTGTATTAGCTATTAGGGGAACTTGGACAAACTTGGATCGCTTTTCACTAGAGCGTTGGAGGCGGGGGTCAGTCTGATAGAAGTGTATAAAGTTATGAGAGTCATGGATGGAGTAGATAGTCAGAGTCTCTTTCCAAGGAAGGAAATGTCAAAAATAAGGGGCATAGGTTTACGGTGTGTGGAGGAAGACAGAGGGTCTGAAGGAGATGTGTGAGGACAGAGGGTGAAAGAATCAAGCATTGATTTAGAAGTCTCAGCTCCATCACACTCTCTTTTGGAGCGTTCTGGTTTGAGTTGGGGTCCAGTGATGGAAGGTTTAAGTATAAACCTACTTCTTATCCTCTTCCTGAGCGTGCATACCCCTGTCAAGGGGGAAATGTAGGGTTTGTCTTTGGGACACCACCTTTTGGACAACATTCGCAAAGGCGACTGTTGCTGAGCCCATCCACACAGAGGAAGAAGTTACAGCTTTGCAATACAAGTGCAGAGTCGAGGGGAAAGAATAAGGAATTAAACAGCTCTTACCACATGTCTCCGTCCCGAATGGTCTTATCATTTGGAGCTCCAGCATGTCCATAATGTAGGACAGCAGAATTAACCCCACTGAAACATAAAAACACAATGAACTGCAGCAAAGGACTGACTGCTCTCCTATTATAGTGCAGTAAGTGAAGCAAGTCTGTATTTACACAGGCACTTGAAGAACCTTTGGATGTCTCAAAGCTCTTGCAACCAGTTTAGAGAAAGTATAACAGGTAATGTATGCACAGCACGCTCCCACAAACAGCTCTTTAGCAATAAGCAGGCCACCTGGTTACTTTTAACCCATTCATAGGATGTAAATATCACTGGGGTAGTGGTAGGATTAAAAATGATATCATCAAACCAGACCATTAAAGGTTAATTAACAAGGGTTAACTGAACAGGACAACAAAATAAAGTGGAAAAGTACATGGAAAACAGGCCAAATGTTAATTGAGCATGTTTTCACTGAGAGATAACCATGTGACACAAAACTGTCCCTGAGAATTGTCCCGCTGGGCTGTCACACACAGCCACCTGGAGGCGATTTTCTGTATAAAGGAATATCTGAGAAGTCCCATGAAATGGGGATACATCATTTAATCTTAGTCTCAGAACAGTGTTGGTGTCAGGGATTTAAAGTATGTGTTAATTATTGTCGGACTTTATTGGGACCTGGGATCACCAGGAATCCAGAGTTCTCTAGATCAGCCAATGGGCAGAAGGCAGTGAACAAAGATCCTCAGACAGCACCTTCCAAACCCACGACCACTTCCATCTCGAAGGATAAGTGGGCCAGTAGATACATGGGAACACCACCCCCTGCAAGTTCCCCCTCCAAGCCACTCACCATCCTGACTTGGAAATATATTGGCGTTCCTTCACTGTCGCTTGGTCAGAATCCTGGAATTCCCTCCCTGAGGGCATTGTGGGTCAACCTGCAGCGGTTCAAGGAGGCAGCTCCTTAAGGGGCAACTAGGGACGGGTAATAAATTACCTGGGCAGTTATACCAGCCCACGTGAATAAAAAAAATCAAAGAGATATCCAACTGCAAAGGTGTCGGAACTAAGAAGTTGTATTTCAGAAGCACTGAGGCTTGAGCAGATCCGACCGGAGCATAGTGCCCACTATCTAACAGCACAGTGATGCCTTGACTCCCACCTTCCAGCAGACTCTGAGGAACATTCCAAGTAATGTAGGATCTCAGGCAGACTCTTACCTGCCACATATACAGGTGTACGAAGTGTGACGCATCCCTCCTCGAGTGTAGCAATAGTGTTCAAACAGACTGCAGGAAAACAAAACACAATTCATGATCATTAAAACTCCCACAGAAACACTCCCCTCGCTCCCCCTTTGACTGTCTTTCCCAGAAGTATACAATTGCAAACAGGAGTTGTCTACCTGCTGTGGGATACAAGTGGTTTAGAATAAAAACAGTCTATGTCAGAGATCTTCAGTGGGTCTGGGATCAGCTATGGGGAGGTAGAAGCAGCTACCTTCATCAGAATGTTGAAATGGCAGCAGTGCTGTGCCAATTGGAGGTGGTGGTCTCTATAGGTGGGTCAGAGGCCACAGGAGGTACAGGCTCAGTGTGTGGTAGTGTTTGGGAATGGTGCAGCAGGAGAGACAAGATACCAGAAGATTTCATCAGACAGAAGCCAAAGAACAAAGAAACAAGGTTTGTTCCAGATGAGAGAGAAGGGTGGATAGCACCAATGGAATAGAGGACACGGTCATGGAACCACCTCTCTCGGTCCGGCTCTCACAACTCTCATCAGTTACCGTGAGAATCATGCCTTCTATGGAATGACTCCTAACCAGGAAACTCCATCCTGTGCTGGAATACAGCTTTGCAAAGCAGTGCCCTTTTCTCAATGTGCCAACGTTGAAATCTGCCCACAAGGTCTCGACTGGAAATTACTGAATGCCCACATTCACTGGTCAAGGTAGGTCTTAGGATTTGTGCAGCTCCATGTGATACAAGATTTGGGCAGCACAGTGACTCAGTGGTTAGCACTGCAGCGTCACAGCGTCAGGGACCTGGGTTCGATTTCCACCAGGGATGACTGTCTGTGTGGAGTTTGCACATTCTCCCAGTGTCTGTGTGGGTTTCCTCCAGGTGCTCTGGCTTCCTCCCACAGTCCAGGTCAGTTGAATTGGCCATGCTAAATTGGCCATAGTGTTAGATGCATTAGTCAGAGTTAAATATAAGGTAGAGGAATGGGTCTGGGTGGGTTACTGTTCGGAGGGTCGGTGTGGATTTGCTGGGCCATAAGGCCTGTTTCCACACTGTGGGAATCGCATCTAAAAAGAACTTACCAGTAACTTCAAAGAGGACCCTAATGATCTGCTGTAGTGTGAGCTTAATACTGAGATAGGATATATAAAAACTGTCCAACAGTGTAATGGCTGCCCTGACCAAATGATCACTCACTCTGTGCTGCTTAAAATCAAAAAGGATCTTATTATCACTTTTGGTTCTGAAAGATGCCCACACCGCCCTGGAACGGGATGGTCTCTTAAACATTTGAACAGATGGAGTGAGCTGTCTTACACTGTTACCTTATGTGCAGGTCAGGTGAATTGGCCATGCTAAATTGCCCGTAGTGATAGGTAATGGGTAAATGTAGGGGTATGGGTGGGTTGCGCTTCGGCGGGTCAGTGTGGACTTGTTGGGCCGAAGGGCCTGTTTCCACACTGTAAGTAATCTAATCTAATAATAATGAGGCCAATCTGCCCACTGAATCTGCTCCATCACGGCGCATATATTTCTCAATCCCATTCTTCTACCTTCTTGCCATAACCCTTGATCCCCCCCTTACCTGTTAGGAGCCTCTCCCTCTCTGTGTTTTAAATATGCCTAATAGCTTGGCCTCCAGAGTCCTCTGCGGCAATGAGTTCCAAAGAGTCACCACCCTCTAGCTGAGCAAACGCCTCCTCATTTCAGTTCTAAACGATTGTCCCTTCACTCAGTCTCTCCTACTAGTGGGAATATTTTCTCCATGTCCACACTACCCAGGCCTCTCCTTATTCTGTAAGCTTCAATCAAAGCCCACCCTCACCCTTCTAAACCCCACTGAGAACTGGATGTAGGTTTGCTCACTGAGCTGGAAGGTTCATTTTCAGACATTTCGTCACCATACTAGGTAACATCATCAGTGAGCCTCTGGTTGAAGTTCTGGTGGTATAGTCCACTTTCTATTTATATGTTTGGGTTTCCTTGAGTTGGTGATGTCATTTCCTGTGGTGACCTCATTTCCTTTTCTTTTTCTCAGAGGGTGGTAAATGCGATCCAACTCGATGTGTTTGTTGATAGAGTTCCAGTTGGAATGCCATGCTTCTAGGAATTCTCATGTGTCTCTCAGTTTGGCTTGTCCTAGGATGGATGTGTTGTCCCAGTCGAAGTGGTGTCCTTCCTCATCCATATGTGAGGATACTAGTGAGAGAGGGTCATGTCTTTTTGTGGTCAGTTGGTGTTCATGTATCCTGGTGGCTAGTTTTCTGCCTGTTTGTCCAATGTAGTGTTTGTTATAGTCGTTGCACGGTATTTTGTAAATTACATTAGTTTTGCTTGTTCTCTGTATAGGGTCTTTCAAGTTCATTAGCTGCTGTTTTAGTGTGTTGGTGGGTTTGTGGGCTACCATGATGCCAAGGGTTTCTGGATGTGTTTTGCCCGCTTGTTTGGGTTTGTTGCTGAGAACTGTGTTCATTGGGTATCCATTCTTTTTAAATACACTATCAGTGATTTTCCTCTGCTCTGCGTAGTTCCTCTATGCTGCAGTGTGTGTTGGTTCATTGGAAAAATGTTCTGATGCAGCTTCATTTGTGGGTGTTGGGATGATTGCTTCTGTAGTTCAGTATTTGGTTTGTATGTGTTGTTTTCCTGTAGACGCTGGTTTGAAGTTCCCCATTGATTGTTTGCAGAAAGCCAGCATCTAGTATGCTGCTGACCATTTCCATCCTTTCCTGTTTTACTTTGGATTTCCAGCATCTGCAGCATCTCAGTTTGTGTTGAGAGGGAGGAGGATGGGTGGAACTGGGCACTCTTTGGTGAGATCAGTACAAGGCAAGGGGTGGAGGCGGACTGACTCGGATTCTCGATGGGAACCCCTCTCTCCCGGTTGTCCTGGCTTTGAGACAGCAGGATTGCTTTAGGAGGAGAGTTCGAGGTGACTGAGTCTCTATTTGTGACTGTCTGAAGGGCGAGGTGATCTCACTGAAGTTTCACAATTCTTACTGAGCTGTACAGGCTAGATGCGGGGGGGGGGGGGGGGGTTGGGGAGAGGAGGGGGGTGTGGATAGGTGGGAAAGAAGATAGGCAGGTAGGACAGGTCATGGGGACAGTGCTGAGCTGGAAGTTTGGAACTGGGGTGAGGTGGGGGAAGGGGAAATGAGGAAATTGTTGAAGTCCACATTGATGCCCTGGGGTTGAAGTGTTCTGAGGCAGAAGATGAGGTGTTCTTCCTCCAGGCATCTGGTGGTGAGGGAGCGGCGGTGAAGGAGGCCCAGGACCTCCATGTCCTCGGCAGAGTGGGAGGGGGAGTTGAAATGTTGGGCCACAGGGTGTGGGTTGATTGGTGCGGGTGTCCCGGAGATGTTCCCTAAAGCGCTCTGCTAGGAGGCGCCCAGTCTCCCCAATGTAGAGGAGACTGCATCGGGAGCAACGGATACAATAAATGATATTGGTGGATGTGCAAGTAAAACTTTGATGGATGTGGAAGGCTCCTTTAGGGCCTTGGATGGAGGGAGGGAGGAGGTGTGGGCACAGGTTTTATAGTTCCTGTGGTGACAGGGGAAGGTGCCAGGATGGGAGGGTGGGTTGAAGGGGAACATGGACCTGACCAGGTAGTCACAGAGGGAACGGTCTTTGCGGAAGGCGGAAAGGGGTGGGGAGGGAAATATATCCCTGGTGGTGGGGTCTATTTGGAGGTGGCAAAAATGTCTTCAGATGATTTGGTTTATGCGAGGGTTGGTGGGGTGGAAGGTGAGCACTAGGGGGTTCTGTCCTTGTTACGGTTGGAGGGGTGGGGTCTGAGGGCGGAGGTGCGGAATGTGGACGAGATGCGTTGGAGGGCACCTTTAACCACGTGGGAAGGGAAATTGCGGTCTCTAAAGAAGGAGGCCATCTGGTGTGCTCTGTAGTGGAACTGGTCCTCCTGGGAGCAGATACGTCGGAGACGGAGGAATTGGGAATACAGGATGCATTTTTGCAAGAGGTAGGGTGGGAAGAGGTGTAATCCAGGTAGCTGTGGGAGTCAGTGGGTTTGTAAAAAATGTTGATGTCGAGTCGGTAGTTACTAATGGAGATGGAGAGGTCCAGGAAGGGGAGGGAGGTGTCAGAGATGGTCCAGGTAAATTTAAGGTCAGGGTGGAATGTGTTGGTGAAGTTGATGAATTGCTAAACCTCCTCGCGGGAGCATGAGGTGGCGCCAATGCAGTCATCAATGTAGCGGAGGAAGAGGTGGGGAGAGGTGCCGGTGTAATTACGGAAGATGGACTGTTCTACATAGCCAACAAAGAGACAGGCATCGCTGGGGCCCATACAAGTGTCCATGGCTACCCCTTTGGCCTGGAGGAAGTGGGAGGATTCGAGGAGAAATTGTTAAGGGTGAGGACCAGTTCGGCCAAACGAATGAGAGTGTCACCAACAGTACCCTTCCACAGACATCGGGAGAGGAAGAAACAGAGGTCTTGGAGGCCCTGGTCATGGCGGATGGAGATGTAGAGGGATTGGATATCCATGAGGCGTTGGGGGCCGGGGAAACTGAAGTCTTGGAGGATGTGGAGGGCATGGGTGGTGTTTCGAACATATGTGGGGAGTTCCTGGACTAGGGAGGATAGGACAGTGTCGAGGTAGGTAGAGATGAGTTCAGTGGGGCAGGAGCATGCTGAGACAATGAGTTGGCCAGGGTGGTCAGGCTTGTGGATCCTGGGAAGGAGGTAGAACCGGGCAGTGCAGGGTTCCCGGACTATGAGGTTGGAAGCTGTGGGTGGGAGATCTCCTCAGGTGATGAGGTTCTGTATGGTCTGGAAGATGATAGTTTGGTAATGGGGGGGTGGGGGTCATGGTCGAGCGGGCAGTAGGTGTCCTCGAGTTGGTATCTGGCTTCAGCGGTGTAGAGGTCAGTGTGCCAGACTACCACTGGAAACCCCTTTATCTGCTGGCTTGATGGTGAGATCAGGATTGGAGCAGAGGGAGTGGAGGGCAGTGCATCGTGAGGGTGAGGGGTATGGCTAAGATGAGGAATTTACAAAGAACAAAGAAAATTTACAGCCCAGGAACAGGCCCTTCGGCCCTTCAAATTTCTGAGGAGGGTTTTGAATCTTTGAAATTCTTGACACAGTAGATACTGTGAGAGATTTTGCTATGTAGCAAAATGGAGGACAATTATGAGCAACATTGTGAAACTAAAACAGCGTTGTAATCTGGCAACTTCTTTGGACCCTGTTAGATTTAAGATATTATAAGTTGTTTTTCCCATGTAGCAGGCAGCAACCAGTGGTGGGAGGATCAGTGTTTGGACCCCAGCTATTCACAAAGTATATGAATGATTGAGATACAGAAACAACATGCCATATCTCCACATCTCCAGAGAATACAATGCTGGGGGGGGGGGGGGGGGGGGGGGTGAACTGAGGAGGAGGATGCAGAGACGCTGCAGGCAATTTGGACAAGTAAAGTAAGTGGGTGACAGATACAGCCATAAAGTCACAGAGATGTACAGCATGGAACAGACCCTTCAGTCCAATTCATCCATGCTGACTAGACACCCTAAAGTCATCTAATCCAATTTGCCAGCATTTGGCCCATATCACTTTAAACCCCTCCTGGTCAATATCCTCCTGCCTCTTAAATGTTGTAACTGTAACAGCGGCCACTTCCTCTGGCAGCTCATCCCAGACACGTACCACACTGCGTGGAAACGATCCCCCGTAGGTCTCTTTTATACCTTTCCCCTCTCACCCTAAACCAATGCCCTCGAGTTCTGGACTCCCCGATCCCAGGGGAGTGACTCGAGGGCCCTAGCCCCGGAGCGGGGAGGGGGGAGGGGAGCGAGTCCAGGGCCCTGTCCCGGGAGCGGGGAGGGGAGCGAGTAGAGGGCCCTGTCCTGGAGCAGGGAGGGGGGAGGGGAGCGGGGAGCGGGGAGGGGAGCGAGTCGAGGGCCCTGTCCTGGAGCAGGGAGGGGGGAGGGGAGCGAGTCGAGGGTCCTGTCCTGGAGCAGGGAGGGGGAAGGGGGAGGGGAGCGGGTCGAGGGCCCTGTCCTGGAGCAGGGAGGGGGGAGGGGAGCGAGTCGAGGGTCCTGTTCCCGAATGGGGAGGGGAGCGAGTTGAGGGCCCAGGCCCGGAGGGGGAGGGGAGTGAGTCGAGGGTCCTGTCCCGGAGCGGGGAGGGGGGAGGGGAGTGAGTCGAGGGCCCTGTCCCGGAGCAGGGAGGGGGGGAGGGGAGCGAGTCGAGGGCCCTGTCCCGGAGCGGGGAGGGGGGAGGGGAGTGAGTCGAGGGCCCTGTCCTGGAGCAGGGAGGGGGGAGGGGAGCGAGTCGAGGGCCCTGTCCCGGAGCAGGGAGGGGGGAGGGGAGCGGGTCGAGGGCCCTGTCCCGGAGCAGGGAGGGGGGGAGGGGAGTGGGTCGAGGGCCCTGTCCCGGAGCAGGGAGGGGGGGAGGGGAGTGGGTCGAGGGCCCTGTCCCGGAGCAGGGAGGGGGGGAGGGGAGTGGGTCGAGGGCCCTGTCCCGGAGCGGGGAGGGGGGAGGGGGAAGGGAGCGGGTCGAGGGCCCTGTCCCGGAGCAGGGAGGGGGGAGGGGAGTGGGTCGAGGGCCTGGGCGGAGGAGTAGAGGGAGTCCCTGACAGGGGCCAGGACATGGAGGCAGAGAGACACTGTCTTCCACATGCAGTGTGCACTGACCCATGTTGGTCAGGGCCTCAGAGGGCTGTAATGGGAGTACTTCTTAGACATATTTCATTCTCACTTTGGGCTTTACAACTTTGTATTCCCATACTAATCTATTCTTTTACCATTTCAATTCCGTGAAACACAAAGTATTGGTACCTCGGTACCATGTGAGGTTGTCTACTTTGGGAGCAATAGCAGCAAAGTAGACTATTATCGGAATGTTGATAGATTGGGAAAAGGAGTGGTGCTGACAGACCTGGACATCCTTGTACACCAGTCCCTGAATCAGTGTGTAGGTGCAGCAGGCAGGCAGGCAGGATAATTAATGGTATGTTGGCCTTCATCGTGAGAAAATACAAGCCCAGGAGCAACTGGAGGCCTTGGGGAGACCGCAGCTGGAGTATTGTCTCCAGTTTTCATCTCCTTATCTGAGGAAGCACATTCTGACGATGGAGGGAGTGCAACAAAGACCGATTCCTGGGATGGTGGGACTGACTTACAGGGAGAGTCTGCACCACTTGGAATTATAGTCACATATTTTTGTTGACTGGGGAATCCCTCATCAAAAGGTCACAATCAAAAAAAATAGAGGTAAACCATTCCAGAGTGAGCTGAGAAGTGTCTTCATCCAGAGTGATGAGCTTGTGGAATTCCCTGCAACAGGAAACTGTACAGGCCAAAACATTGAATGTTTTCAAGGAGTTGAATATACTTCTTAGGAATAAAGGGCTCAAATGGGATGGACAGAAAGTGGGAACAGGGGATGAATTGGATGATCAGCCTTGATCCCATTGAATGGTACAGCAGACACGAAGGGCCGAATGGCAGCCTCCTGCTCAATCTACTGTCCTATCCTCCCTTTCTAAATGCTCATTATTCAATTTCAAAAGGTTACAGATCTCAAACTTTCACCATTTCTGTTCCTGTGCTGAGGCTGCCTGACTTGCTGAGTGATTTATTGCAACCTTGCAGATGTGCAGTGATTCGCCCTGGGAGACGGTTCGACATACCCACACGGAAACCCGCCAGTCTATCTGCCGCTGCCTTCCATCTCCATTTCTGGGATAGGCTGCAGAAAGCCAACGGTGTCTTGAGGTTTGAACACAGCAATACCACAAAGTGACCAGAAGAGGGTGGTCTATACATGATCCAGCATTAGCTCATGTATGTGGAAGGGTTAGAAATAAAATCGTTTACAAAGTGGTTGTGGGAATTTAGATCACAGAGAATGCAGTAAGTGCTGAACCACCTTAATGCACCACTCAGCAGCTAAACTACCCAGTGAATGTATGAAAGCAGCATGCTTCCAAAATTAATATCTGACAGCAACGTGCTCGAGAGGGTCATTAGTTACTTTCTCATACTGGGGAACTGCTGCTTTTTTCAGCTTTCATGAGATTCATTCATCTGCTCACTTTCACACACCATTAGTCGTTGACTTACGGCAAGGACATGTGTAAGTGACAGGGTGGATAACTATTCCACTACTCACTGCGGCCGTGAGTCCAGCACCAAGCCCCTTTCACACTCTCTGAAAGGAGAAAAGGACTGATCTCCCTGCTGCACCTGCTCAGGCAGTCACAAAATCAGACAATCTGGTCAGTAACACGTTGCTGTGCCTACTGACTTTCACTGCACTTTGTTGGATTCACTAACATGTCAGTCCCCACTCAGAGACCAGGGGAACACTGCCCAGACTATCACCTCATCCCAGAAAACTTTGCACCATCACAAGGGCTGACAACAAACTCAGGTTTGAGTTTTGAGAAGTTCTGGATGTAAGTTTGCTCACTGAGCTGGAAGGTTTGCTTTCAGACATTTTGTCACCATGCTAGGTAACATCCTTGCTCTTAACACATACATCAACTTGGGCCCCATTTACCACCCTCTGAGAAAGAACAGGAGATGACATCACCAACCCAAGGAAACCTAAACACAAATAGAAGGGGGGGTCATACCACCAGGGCTTCACCGGAGGCTCACTGATGATGTTACCCAGTATGGAGACAAAACATCTGAAAACAAACCTTCCAGCTCAGCGGGCAAACTTACATCCTGAGGTTTACTATCCTTGTACCCTATTGAGGGTAGTTCTCCCAATATCCAGGTCAATAGGTTTACCAGGATGCTGCCTGGACTGGAGGGCTTATCTTATGAAGAGAGGATGACTGAGCTCGGACTTTTTTCATTGGAGAAAAGGAGGAGGAGAGGGGACCTAATTGAGGTATACAAGATAATGAGAGGCATAGATAGAGTCGATAGCCAGAGACTATTTCCCAGGACAGAAATGGCTAACACGAGGGGTCATAGTTTTAAGCTGGTTGGAGGAAAGTATAGAGGGGGATGTCAGAGGCGGGTTCCTTACGCAGAGGATTGAGAGAGCATGGAATGCATTGTCAGCAGCAGTTGTGGAAGCGAGGTCATTGGGGACATTTAAGAGACTCCTGGACATGCATATGGTCACAGACATTTGAGGGTGCATACATGAGGATCAGTGGTCGGCACAACATCGTGGGCTGAAGGGCCTGTTCTGTGCTGTACTGTTCTATGTTCTAATATTATTTCTTCAACCAATGTAGGGTTTATCTGAGCGTTTCTCTCCTCCCTGCTGGTGGGTCAACGCTGTGAGAAAGTGCCTGCTGTGCTTCCTGACATAACATGATATTTAGACATTCTTTTATGGAGCTGGGAACCAGAAGTTGATGGGATTTGAAGACTCAATCACTAACTGAATTTTCAGTAAAGCTGGAAAATGAGTGCCTGTGCTCAGAGAGCTGCTGGAATTTCCTAAAACCCCACTTAGATCATTAAAATCTCGGAGGGAAAGAAACCAGCAGCCCTTGCCCAGTCTGGCTTGAGATGATAGATCTACAGCGACATGACCAACATTCTCCTCCTCTTTCCTTTCCTCCCACCGTTGCCTGGTTGTATAAGGTTAAATATCAGCCTGCTGCTGGGTGCAAACTGTTATACTCCGTTGCTGGGACAGGCTGCACAGGAACACGGAAAAACTCTTCCATTATTCCAGCAAATATCAGACTGACACAGACAGAAGTGAGTATTCACCACTCAGCCTGTGCTAAAATTGAACTCTCAGCTTTGGAACATATAGAGGAACCTCAATTATCCGGCAAAACCTCAATTATCTGGCAAAACCACAATTATCTGGCAAAACCACAATTATCTGGCAAAACCACAAGGTCCTGATGCTTGGCTAAACTCTTATCTGGAATTTGGTTAAGATTAGATTAGATTATTTACAGTATGGAAACAGGCCCTTCGGCCCAACAAGTCCACACCGACCCGCCGAAGCGCAACCCACCCAGAACCATTCCCCTACATTTACCCCTTTACCTAACACTACGGACAATTTAGCATGGCCGATTCACCTAGCCTGCACATCTTTGGACTGTGGGAGGAAACCCACGCAGACACGGGGAGAATGTGCAAACTCCACACACAGTCACCTGAGTTGGGAATTGAACCCGGGTCTCAGGCGCTGTGAGGCAGCAGTGCTAACCACTGTGCCACCGTGCCGCCCATTAACTGAACAAAATACTCCCCCGCCCTTGTCCTTCAGATAATCGGGGTTCCTCTGTACACAGCTCCAGAGTCCACTCTGTTACTACGCTCACAGCCAGCGGTAAGTCAGAGGGACAGGTGCGAGGGGTGGGGGGAGAGGGAGAGACATGAGGCAGCCAAAAGGTGCTGGGCATGTGTCAACATGGGAGCTAGCAAGGTCATGGGGGTGAGTGGGAGAGCTGTCTGGAGACAGAACAGAGTAAGCTGCAGGTTCAGAGGGACATGGTCACTTTTCAGGAGCTCAAGGAAGCAGCTTCCTTCAGCAGTATTGTCACTATTCACAGATGGAGACCATAAAGTGGGGGAGCAGAGCACATGCCCCCCAGCTAAAATCAGACTCACTGCTTTCTCTGATGGCAGTGGAAATCTCCTTTTGTTGGGGAAGGCGAGCTCAGCTGTGAACAACCCTCTGTGCAGCCAGTCGCATGGAGGAGCTGTGTAATTGCTCCTAAAGGGACCAGCGAGCAGTGACAAACAGAAAGCCATACTGAGGATATGGTCAGGCCTCTTCCTTGTTACCTTTCCTCCTCCACCACCCCACCCCCAGGCCCCCTCCCCCTTTTCCTTGCTCCTCTCAGAACAACCACTTCTCCACTTCAGTTAGTTACCGGATGTGATTTTCTCAAACATAACCTCACTATTCAAAATACTGGACAGGAACAGAGAAAACATTCTATTTGAAAGTGTTAAAAAGGTCATCAGCATGAGTTTTCATTTCAAAATGTCAACAGCACAGTGGCTCAGTGGTTGGCGGTACTGCCTCACAGCACCAGGATCCCAGGTTCAATTCCAGTCTCAGGTGGCTGTGTATGGAGGGTGCACATTCTCCCCGTGTCTGTGTGGGTTTCCTCCCACAGTCCAAAGATGTGCAGGTCAGGTGAATTGGCCATACTAAATTGTCCGTAATGTTAGATGCATTAGTCAGAGGGAAATAGAACTGGGTGGGTTACTCTTCGGAGGGTCAGTGTGGACTGGTTGGGCTGAAGGGTCTGTTTCCACACTGTAGGGAATCTAATCTAAAAAAAATCATGCTGACACCGAATGAAACTGCTTTTAAATCCACTTCCTCAACATCTGCACATTGATTTAGCATTTGAACCCAGGCAGTATCCCATTAAAACGCAGACATTTATAAAAGGTCTCCTCAGTCTAGTGTACGCTTGTTCCCACATCTCAGCTTGTTGGGGTGCATCATTCTAATCTGGGTCGGTGTTTCCACCCAGGGGAGTGCAGGCCAGGGGGCAGACAGCTATACTGTGAGGTTAAACCTCAGCCAGGATGAATGACGCTTAGGGAAAGAACTCTGCCATCCTTACCCAGTACAGTCCAAATGTGGCAACAGCATGGTCAATCCTGAATAGTCCCTGAAAAGGCCTCTGGGGGAGAAAGCTTTTCCTCAAATCCTCTCTAAACCTCCTACCTTTCACTTTCAAACTGTGCCCCCTTGGACTAAGGGGAATAGTCGCTTTCAATCCATCCTGTCCACACCCCTCATCTTATACACCCCTATCAGCTTCAGGCTTATTCAACCTCCCTTCATCTTTGAAATGCTCCATCCCAAGGAATATCCTGGTGAGTCTCGCTACACTCCCATCACACCCTTCCCAAAGTGTAATGGCCAGGAATACACACAGTATTACTGGAACCTGCTACACTTGAACACCTGTGACTAATACTCACTGATAGCCAATACACATGTTGCATAGTAAAGACTACGGTGTGTGGTGTGACCTAGGCTGCTGATTAGTTACTGCCTGTTACATACACTCTTCTGTACAGATCAATCCCATCCGCTGTGTGCCTGTGTGTGTGTGTGTGTGTGTGTGGGGGGGGGGCGGGGGGGAGCTTCCAAAGATGGTGAAAGTGCTAAAAACAAAGTTAGCTTTTTTGTTTCTTCAAATGAGGCCTTTTAATGAGGGGAAAGTGAGGACTGCAGATGCTGGAGATCAGAGTCGAGAGTGTGTTGCTGGAAAAGTACAGCAGGTCAGGCAGCATCCAAGGAGCAGGAGAACCGACGTTTTGGGCATGAGCCCTTCTTCAGGAATGAGGAAGGTGTGCCAAGCAGGCTAAGAGGTGACACAGGCAGCAGATGAGAATAATGGTATGGATCCTGTACATTTGGACTTTCAGAAAACATTTGATAGGGTGCCTCATGGTAAATGAGAAATGTTTGGGATTGATGGGTCTTTGGCAGCATAGATTAGAAATTGGCTAAAAGATCGGAAACAGAGGGGAGGTATAGATGGGCATTTCTCAGATTGGAGAGGAGTTCAACGTGGTATTTCCCTGGGGTTGGTGTGGGGACCCTTGCTTTTTCTGATTTAAATAAATGATTTGGAGATGGGTACTGAAGGCAAAATCTCCAAATTTGCAGATGATATGAAGCCAGGGAGAAGAGTGACTTATGAGAATGATGCTGAGCGATTTCAAAGAGATATTGATATGTTGGCCAAATGGGCAGACACCTGGAAGATGAATTCCAATGCAGAGAAATGTGAGGGAATGCATCTGGTAGGAGCAGCACAGAGACAGTCCAGGCCTCAATGGGATAACTCTGAGGGGAGGACAGGAGCAGAGGGACCTTGGGGTTCACTTACATGATTCCCTGAAGGTGACCAGGCAAGCTGAAACAGTTAATAGGTTTTATAGGATCCTCGGGTTTATAAATAGAGGCTTAGAGTATAAAATCAAGGAAGTGATGCTGAACCTCTACAAATCATTGGTCAGATACATTTGGAGTAATGTGTTAGTTCTGGGCACCTTATTTAAGGAAGGTTGTTAAAACCCTGGAGACAGTTCAAAGGAGATTGACCTGAATGATAACACAAATGAGGGATTTTAGATCCAAGGAAAGGAGAGAGAGATTGGGCTTATTCTCCTTGGAAGAGAAGATTAAGAGGTGACCTCATTAAAGTGTTAGAACATAGAACAATCCAGCGCAGAACAGGCCCTTCGGCCCTCGATGTTGTGCTGACCTGTGAACTATTCTCAGCTTATCTAACGATTGTTTAAAGTCTGGTTGAAGATGTGTAGCTCGGGTGTCCGTTGTTGTGGTTCTGTTCGCCGAGCTGGAAGTTTTTGCTGCAAACGTTTCGTTCCCTGGCTAGGGAACATCATCAGTGCTATTGGAGCCTCCTGTGAAGCGCTGCTTTGATGTTTCTTCCGGTATTTATAGTGGCTTGTTCTTGCCGCTTCCGGGTGTCAGTTTCAGCTGTAGTAGTTTGTATGTGGGGTCCAGGTCGATGTGTCTGTTGATGGATGTTCTTGCCGTTTCCGGGTGTCAGTTTCAGCTGTAGTGGTTTGTATATGGGGTCCAGGTCCATGTGTCTGTTAATGGAGTTTGTGGATGAATGCCATGCCTCTAGGAATTCCCTGGCTGTTCTCTGTCTGGCTTGTCCTATGATGGTAGTGTTTTCCCAGTCAAATTCATGTTCCTGGTTGTCTGAGTGTATGGCTACTAGGGATAGCTGGTCGTGTCGTTTTGTGGCTAGCTGATGTTCATGGATGCGGATTGTTAGCTGTCTTCCTGTTTGTCCTATATAGTGTTTTGTGCAGTCCTTGCATGGTATTTTGTAAACTACGTTAGTTTGGCTCGTGCTGGCTATTGGGTCCTTTGTTCTAGTGAGTTGTTGTCTGAGTGTGGAAGTTGGCTTGTGTGCTGTTATGAGTCCTAAGGGTCGCAGTAGTCTGGCTGTCAGTTCTGAGACGCTCCTGACGTCTACCATCATAGGACAAGCCAGACAGAGAACAGCCAGGGAATTCCTAGAGGCATGGCATTCATCCACAAACTCCATTAACAGACACATCAACCTGGACCCCACATACAAACTACTACAGCCGAAACTGACACCCGGAAGCGGCAAGAACAAACCACTATAAATACCGGAAGAAACATCAAAGCAGCGCTTCACAGTAGGCTCCAATAGCACTGATGATGTTCCCTAGCCAGGGAACGAAACGTTTGCAGCAAAAACTTCCAGCTCGACGAACAGAACCACGATTGTTTAAATCTCCCTAATGTGGCTGAGTTAACTACATTAGCAGGTAGGGCATTCCTCTGAGTAAAGAACCTGCCTCTGACATCTGTCTTAAATCTATCACCCCGCAATTTGTAGTTATGCCCCTCTCGTACAAGCTGACGTCATCATCCTAGGAAAAAAGACTTTCTCTGCCTATCCTATCTAATCCTCTGATCATCTTGTATGTCACTGTCAAATCCCCTCTTAGCCTTCTTCTCTCCAATGAGAACAGACCCAAATCTCTCAGCCTTTCCTCATAAGACCTTCCCTCCAGACCAAGCAACATCCTGGTAAATCTCCTCTGCACCTTTCCCAATGCTTCCACATCCTTCCCAAAATATGGGGACCAGAACTATACACAATATTCCAAGTGTGGCCGCACCAGCGCTTTGTATAGTTGCAGCATGATATTGCAGTTCTGGAACTCAATCCATCTACCAATGAAACCTAACACACCATATGTCTTCTTAACAGCACTATCCACCTGGGTGGCAACTTTCAGGGATCTAAGCACATGGATTCCAAGATCCCTCTGCACATCCACACTACCAACAATCTTTCCATTGTCCCAGTACTCTGCCTTCCTGTTATTCTTCCCAAAGTGAATCACCTCACATTTAGCTGCATTGAACTCCATTTGCCACCTCTCAGCCCAATTCTGCAGTTTATCCAAGTCCCCCTGCAACCTGTAACATTCTTCCACACTGTCCATTACTCCACCAACTTTAGTGTCGTCTGCAAATTTACTAATCCATCCACCTATGCCTGCGTCTAAGTCATTTATAAAAATGACAAACAGCAGTGGTCCCAAAACATATCGTTGTGCCACACCACTAATAACTGGACTCCAGGTGAATATTTTCCATCAACCACCACTCGCTGCCTTCTTATAAAAAGCCAGTTTCTAATCCAAACTGCTAAATCACCCTCAATCCCATGTCTCTGCATTTTCTCTAACAGCCTACCATATGGAACCTTATCAAAAGCTTCACTGAAGTCCATGTACACCACATCAACTGCCCTACCCTCATCTACATGCTTGGTCACCTTCTCAAAGAACTCAATGAGGTTTGTGAGACACAACCTGCCCTTGACAAAACCATCTGAAATCAAATTGTTGCTTGCTAGATGATTATAAATCTTATCTCTTATAATCTTTTCCTACAACAGAAGTAAGGCTCACTGGTCTATAATTACCTGGGTCATCTCTGCTGCCCTTCTTGAATAATGGCACAACATTTGCAATCTTCCAGTCCTCAGGTACTAAACCTGTAGACAATGACGACTCAAATATCAAAGCCAAAGGCTCTGCTATTTCCTCCCTAGCTTCCCAGAGAATCCTCGGATAAATCCCATCCAGCCCAGGGGACTTGTCTACGTTCACTCCTTCCAGAATTGATAACACCTCTTCGTAACTAACCTCAATCCTTTCAAGTCTAATATCTCATACCTCATTCTTCTCCTCTACAATATTCTCCTTTTCTTGAGTGAAAACCAATGAGAAATGTTCATTTAGCACCTCGCCGATCTCCACAGGGTCCACACTCAACTTCCCACTTCTGTCTCTGACTGGCCCTTTCCTACCCTAATCATCCTTTTATTCCTCACATACCTATAGAAAGCTTTAGGGTTCTCCTTTATTCTATTTGCTAAAGACTGCTCGTGTCCCCTCCTTGCTCTTCTTAACTCTCTCTTTAAATGCTTCCTAGCTGATCTCTTATAATCCTTTCCAAAACCTTTCCGACAACAGATGAACAACAATGACAGGGTAAAGGAGGATATGCTGTTTCCACTAGTTAATGTGTCAGTACGTGGGGGCCAGCACTTCCAATTGTCAGCAGGAGAGGTCAGAGTAAGATGAGGGGAAACTCCTTTCCCGGTAGTTGTTCGGGTTTGCAATGTGCTGCCTGGGAGAATGGTGGGGGTGAACCTTTGGAGGTGTCTAAACAGAGAGTTGGATATCTATGTTTGAAGTGGATGAAGTTACAGCACTACAAAGATCAGCCTGGAGAATGTAACTAGCTAAGTAGCTCTTTTGGGGGCTGGTACAGTCACAGTGGGTCAAATGCTCTCCTGCTGTACTGTAAAATTTTAGGATTCTACATGTATATCCGATAAGATCAAGTTCCTAAAAATTGTATCATTTTTTAAACTCAAAAACTATTGTGTTCTGCAATTCAGGATGTGATTCATGAGCTCTTGGCTGCAAATGTTTGGGGAGATTGGTTCAGAGATAGTTTGGTGCATGTTGAACTGTACAATTGGAATTTCCCAACTGATCAGCAATTGCTTCAATGGGCAGATGGATCATGGACTGTCAAGGGCCAAGAATTTACTCAATGAAAGAAAGGAACTCACTGACAGGACAACTCCGTTCCAGATTGACAAAATGGCTCATTTGACACAATAAATCACTGCACACAATATTCACCAGCCTGGTCTCTGCCTGCTCGGTGCGTCAATAAAAGAGTCTCTCGGATTTATACTCAACTATATTACATCAATGGGAGTCTCTTTACTCTGTTCCTCAGTCAATGCAGAGATTGGTTATTGGTGATGAATCTTTGTGAAAAGGAGGATACTCAATACTGTTAGGATGAATATGCCTTGCTCGAAGACATTGAAAGCACATTACAAGCTTGTGTTAGTCAACTGCTGGGAATGGAAGCCTGTTTATTATCCAGTAAACCCTGCAATCTGAAACAAACAGAGAGGCTACTGGAGAAACTCAGCAGGTCTGGCAGTGTCTGTGGATACAGAAACAGAGTTAACATTCAAGCCCAGTATGACTTTCTTCAGAACTCTATTCCTGTATAGGAACAGGAAGAGTAGGCCATTCAGTCCCTTGAACCTATTCCATCATTCAATGAAATATGCCTGATCTGTGGCCTAATTCCACATAACAATTCCAGGCCCTAACCCAAACCTTTCCTTAAAAAATTACCTCAGATTTAAAATTAATAACAGATCCTGACTTCACTGCAGTTTGTGGAAGACCGTTTCAAACCTTTTGTGTAAAAGTGCTTCCTAACATTTCCCCTGAATGGTCTGGCCTAAATTTTACATTATGCTCTAGAGTTCTAGAACCTCCAACCAATGGGAATAATTTATCTTTATCCATGCTATGCCTTCCTATGTCTTAGAAGACTTTAGAAGATAGAACATAACAACATAGTACACGTTCTTCGGCTCCCCTGACATCCATCCAGCCCCCTCCTCCAGTGGTGCGCCGACTATGGAACCAAACTGAAGCCCATCTAACCTACACTACTCCATTCTCATCCATATGTTTATCCAATGACCATTTAAATGCCCTTAAAGTTGGCGAGTTTACACTTTAACTATCTGACATCTGTCCTGTATCTATCACCCCTCAATTTAAAGCTATATCTCCTCATGCTAAGCATCATCATCATCATCCAAGGAAAAAGACTCTCACTGTCCACTTTGATCGGAATACCTTTTAACCTTCTAAATTCCTGAGAAATCAGGCCTTATTTGTATAATTTCTCCTCATTACTGAACCCCTGAAGTTCAGGTATAACATAAGCTTTATTTTCTCCAAGGCCAAAACATCCTTCCAAATGTAAAGTGCCCAAATCTACTCAGTCTCCAAGTGGGGTCTAACCAAGGGTTTTGTATAACTGCAGCAGAACGTCTGTAGCCTTGTACTGCAGTCCTCCAGATAAAAAGGCCAGCACTCCACTAGCTTTCATGATTATATTCTGCACCTGTTTGTGAAAATTTAAAGCTCTCTGCACCTGACACCTGAAGTCTGTTTGGATATCTATTGTATTTAACATCATACCATCCAGAACGAACCCTGATTTGTACTTTCTTGGTCTAAAATGGATAAACTTAAACTCACTTACATTGAAATCCACCTACCACAGCCTGGCCCATTCACTTATGCGAGCAATATCCCTTTGCAATATTATGCTGTCATTTACACTGTCTATAATGCTGCCTAACTTTATGTTATTAGTAAATTTGAATATATGACTTTCTGTGCCATTATCCAAGTCATTAACAAATATAAATAATTGAGGCCATAATACAGATCCTTCTGGGATACCGCCTCTCAGCGAAGGCAAACATTAATGATGAACGTCAGGATCAGTTCCAGTGAGACACTGCAGATTTGGCCTTTGGGTAAAGAGCTGAAACTCAGCCCGAAGCTCATGGTCTATCAGGCAGCAGTGCCCCCTGCATTCCTGTACATGGAGGAGTGAAGGATAAATTTATTGTTCTACATTAGGATTAATGTATATCCACAAACTCTGAATTCAGACGGTCAGGTGGTTATCGCCTGTATCACAGCAGCACCTCAGTAAAATGCTGAATATTCATTGGAAAGATTGGTGCTTCAGTATCAGGCTAACATTCCCAGTAAATGAGGCACTGGCTAAACTCCATCAGCTGCACTGGGCAGGTCACTTTGCCCAGCAGCTGACACAAGACTTCCAAGACAAGCTCCTTCACAGCAAGCTGTTACCAGGAGGACAGGGGAAATGCTTCAAGAACACTCCTGAAACCTCCAGGAAAGAATGCAACATTCCCATTGATCCTTGGGAAGTTCTAATCCAAGATGGCCCAAACTGGAGAAGCAGAATCTGTGAGGAACCACCACGGAGTATCTTCAAAACTCCCAGATGGAGGTCAAAACACACGTTTTGTGAAAATGGGATCATCCCACTCGGTGAAAAAAAACCCAACTGCCCCAGCTGCAGGAGACTGTGTGAAGCCAGCATTAGATTGTTTCATCAGCTCAGAACCCTGGAGAATGCCATCCTCAGTCTCAAGGGGCTCCACAGCATAGGGGCAGACACTAGGTACCTTTGAGGGAGCGCCACCCAGATAGGTCTACTGTATTTCAGATGAGACAGGGACCATCTAACCTCCTGATGGACATAAAAGTGCCTCCTACTTACTCAAAGAAGGGAGTTGTGCCTATTAACTGATCCTGATATGTAGCAGGAATGGTCAATCAAATGGCTAAGATGACATGTCATGCTTTCCTTTATTAGCCAAGTTACAGAATAGGTTGTAAGGTAAAGGGTAGCAGGATTAGAGGGGATGTGAGGAAAAAATATGGTTTCCTAGATGGTGATGGGAACCTGCCTTGTAAGGGTGGTAGTGACAGGAACCTTCATAACATTTAAATAGTATTTAGATATGCACTTGCAATGCCAAGGCACGTGAAGCAATAGGGTAAGTGCTAAAAAATGAGACCAGAATACAGAAGAGAGGTGTTTGTTTTTGACTGTGCAGATATAGTACGCTGAAAAGCATTTGCTGTGCTCCTGAACTCTGCCTATCGGAAAAACAGGAGGTTTATCCAAGAATTGTATATAATGCTAGTTTGATAAAAGCTTGAGTACTGTGTCAAGTTCTGGTCACCTGCTTCCAGGAAAGCTGTGATTACAACGGGGAGGGTGCTGAGGTGGTTTCTGGAGGTGTGCCCTGCACTGGAGAATTTCAGAGTTTAGGAAAGATTGGATAGAATGAGGGCATTTTATTTAGAACAAAGAAGAATTAGAGATCCTGAATGAAACGTATAAAGTTCTTACAGGGTCATAGATAAAGTAAACACGGCAACCGGTTTCCCTTAGCAGACTGGTCAAAAACTGGCAAGTGCAGATTTAAAGTAATTGGTGGAAGGATTATGGAGGGGCTGAAGAAAGATGTTGTCACACAGAAGATTGAAGGGACACGCAACTCTGCCAGAAAGGGTAATAGACAGATACTCCGAACACATTTAAAGATAACGCACACGTCTGGTTCAATAGCCATCGGGCTACAGACTGAGTATAAGAATGTGGAGCTGAAAATGTGTTGCTGGAAAAGCGCAGCAGGTCAGGCAGCATCCAAGGGAAATTCGACGTTTCGGACATGAGCCCTTCATCAGGAATGAGGAGAGTGTGTCCAGCAGGCTAAGATAAAAGGTAGGGAGGAGGGACTTGGGGGAGGGGCGATGGAGATGCGATAGGTGGAAGGAGGTCAAGGTGAGGGTGATAGGCCGGAGTGGGGTGGGGCGGAGAGGTCAGGAAGAAGATTGCAGGTTAGGAGGGCGGTGCTGAGTTCGAGGGAATCGACTGAGACAAGGTGGGGGGAGGGGAAATGAGGAAACTGGAGAAATCTGAGTTCATCCCTTGTGGTTGGAGGGTTCCCAGGCGGAAGATGAGGCGCTCTTCCTCCAACCGTCGTGTTGTTATGATCTGGCGATGGAGGAGTCCAAGGACCTGCATGTCCTTGGTTGAGTGGGAGAGGGAGTTAAAGTGTTGAGCCACGGGGTGGTTGGGTTGGTTGGTGCAGGTGTCCCAGAGGTGTTCTCTGAAACGTTCCGCAAGTAGGCGGCCTGTCTCCCCAATATAGAGGAGGCCACATCAGGTGCAGCGGATGCAATAGATGATGTGTGTGGAGGTGCAGGTGAATTTGTGGCAGATATAGAAGGATCCCTTGGGGCCTTGAAGAGAAGTAAGGGAGGAGGTGTGGGCGCAAGTTTTGTATTTCTTGCGGTTGCAGGGGAAGGTGCCGGGGGTGGAGGTTGGGTTGGTGGGGGGTGTGGACCTGATGAGGGAGTCACGAAGGGAGTGGTCTTTGCGGAACGCTGATAGGGGAGGGGAGGGAAATATATCCCTGGTGGTGGGGTCCGTTTGGAGGTGGTGGAAATGGCGGCGGATGATACGCTGTATACGGAGGTTGGTGGGGTGGTAGGTGAGAACCAGTGGGGTTCTGTCTTGGTGGCAGTTGGAGGGGCGGGGCTCAAGGGCGGAGGAGCGGGAAGTGGAAGAGATGCGGTGGAGGGCATCGTCGATCACGTCCGGGGGGAATCTGCGGTCCTTGAAGAAGGAGGCCAACTTTCTCCTATAAGAATGTGGAATCAGACTAGCGAGCTCTCCATTCCCAGTATGGAGATGATAGGCTGAATAGTTCCATTCTGTGTCATTGAAATCATAGAAAATCTGTGCCCTGCCACAACCCAATATCACCAAAACAGAAGAACTGGTTAATCATGAACATGCTGCATTATGGTGACTGTTTCGGTTACACGAGGTTTGTGGAGCTGTCACGATTGGTTAATTGATAAGCTGTCACGATTGGTTAATTGATAAGCTGTCACGATTGGTTAATTGATAAGCTGTCACGATTGCTAATTGTGTTCCCTTCTGATTTCCCGTAGTCAGTGAATTTTACATTTCAGCTGTTCAGTGAAACAGGTGGTGATTGTACAGAGTCACTTGATGGAAGGATTGGAATAAGGAAGTAACTAACCAACCGAACATCGGCCCACACTGTAATGTACTTAACCATCTACAGCGAAGCCCTGAGTCACCTTCTACAGATCCTGAGCATACAGCTTTAAAAACAGATCCCAAATACAAGAACTAATCCAATCCTGTAATTAGTTAAACTGAACTGTACAATAACTTTGAGTCATGGTAGACCAAAATCCATCAGAGTAGAACTGAATTAAAATGTAGTGACACAATCTGCTCACTTTGAAGCTAGAGATTGGATTGGAGGGACATCTGGGAGTGCACTGACAGCCAACACCACATGCACAGACTTGTTAATTGCTCATCTCATTATTGTTCATAGGAATAGTCTTAACTGCCCTACTTGTCAACAGAATAATGGCTGCTCATAAATTCTTCCAAGTGAAATTGTGTGAAAAATGATCCAAATGCATTTTTTCCATCAGCTTACTGATTTATTCAGGAAGGTAAAGGTCACTCACCACATAACACAAAATCACTTCATTCAGTCAACTGTCACGAATGTTATAAGTGTATACAGTCACTGTTGATTCAGCAATGTAAGAGTTACTGAGTCTATAATTGTACAGAGCCTGTTTATTCAGCAGGGTAAAGGTTTGAAATCTCAAGAATACTAATTGCTCTTACTAAACTGCAGTCATAATCTAACCCTCCCACGATACACAAAACAATCAAATGGAGAACAACAATCCTGTCGACTAATTTTCAATGTATTCCAAATCAGTAATGAGGGGCTGTCAATCAGCCTTAAAAGGATTCTGACCCCGGCAGCAAGAATAACGTCTGATGTTCAATTAATCATGGTGGATTTAGCTTTATGTGGTTAACGCATTCAATTAATTCTGTTCATCTATCAACAACATTCTTGCCTCGGCTCTAATAGATTGCTTCAATCACAAAAAATCACTACTGGCAGCTGAAATGTCAAAATACTTCAGGAAGTTCTCCAGAACAGACAGTGATTCCTTGACACACACTCGAAGGCAGCAAGGTGAAACCAAACAGACCAATACGCAGCTGAAATACTGCACTCCATTCTGGGCACCACGTTTCATAAATGATGTCAACATCTTGGAAAAGATGCAAAGACAATATGCTAGGTTGGTTTCAGGCAGGCAGGACTTCAATTATGTGAAGAGACTGCAGAATCTGGGTGTGTCCACATTAGAGAAAAGGAGGAGGAGAGACCTAATGGTGAATGATTTTTATTAAAGAAATAAAGAAAAACTGCTTTCACAGCAGAAGGGTCAGGTCAGCAAAAGACAACATCAATTAAACAGGGATTAAAAAGCAGAAAGTGTTGGAAATCTTCAGTGGGTCAGATAATTCCAAGGAGAGAGAAAAAGAGTTAACAATTCAACTGCATGAACTTTAATCATAAGCTAATATCATTTATTGCATCCGTTGCTCCCGATGTGGTCTCCTCTACATTGGGGAGACTGGATGCCTCCTAGCAGAGCGCTTTAGGGAACATCTCCGAGACACCCGCACCAATCAACCACACCACCCCGTGGCCCAACATTTCAACTCCCCCTCCCACTCTGCCGAGGACATGGAGGTCCTGGGCCTCCTTCACCGCCGCTCCCTCACCACCAGACGCCTGGAGGAAGAACGCCTCATCTCCCGCCTCGGAACACTTCAACCCCAGGGCATCAATGTGGACTTCACCTGTTTCCTCATTTCCCCTTCCCCCCCCCACCTTACCCCAGTTCCAACCTTCCAGCTCAGCACTGTCCCCATGACCTGTCCTACCTGCCTAGCTCCTTTTCCACCTATCCACTCCACCCTCCTCCCTGACCTATCACCTTCATCCCCTCCCCCACTCACCCATTGTACTCCATGCTACTCTCTCTCCACCCCCACCCCCCTGTAGCTTCTCTCTCCATGCTTCAGGCTCACTGCCTGTATTCCTGATGAAGGGCTTTTGCCTGAAACGTCGATTTTGCTGCTGCTCAGATGCTGCCTGACCTGCTGTGCTCTTCCAGCACCACTGATCCAACATTTAATCATAAGCCCTCAACCTGAAACACTACTCCTGTTTTTCACAGTATACTGACCTGAATGTTTCCAACATTTTTGTTTTGATTACATTATGGTCATAGGCAGAGGCACAAGTGAACACTCAGCTGGGTAAACGTTTATGTAGTGAAGGACAAAATAGCAGAGAATATCATTCCAAGGACCAGTGTAAAAGTGCAAAGCAGCTTTGAAGAGACATCTTATTGACACTGATGCAAATCTGGCAGCCATTTTGAATGTAAAGGGAACAAAGAACAGCAATCAGTAACCAGATGAAAGCTCTATTGCTGACTTTGGGACAAATACTGGCCAGGATAACTATGCACTTTGCCATGGAACTTCAATATTCAACTGTGCAGGTCAGAAGTATGAGGAATGGTCTACTGGCCAGCAACATAAAATCCCTCAGCGCTGGCCCTGCGACAGTGCGGCACACCCTCAGCGCTGCCGCTAGTCAGTTCTGCACTGGAAATGCTTGCCTTCATTTCATAAGGAATAGAATTTGAATCCACCACTTGACATCGATGTAGGGGTTAGGTTATGGGCCAAGTTAGATCCTCCAATGGCTGACATACTACAAGCAGTCACTGAAAAACAATAAAAGGCTCAAAAATACTCAAGCCATGAGGATTTTCAGAATCTTCCATCCTTCATCGGAGACTGAGGCAGTTCAAGGCAACACCAAACCACCACCTTTTCCTGGGCAATAATTGCTGGCCCTGATGGTGACACCCATATCTTTGAACGAGTAAGAGAGGAATGTTGATCCTGTTTCATCAGTTGGTAAAGTCACGTCTTATTTTCTAACACAATACCATGTTCCTAACCTGATTTGGAGATGCCAGTGTTGGACTGGGCTGTAAAAATCACACAACACCAGGTTATAGTCCAACAGGTTTAATTGGAAGCACTAGCTTTCGGAGCGCCGCTCCTATCACCTGATGAAGGAGCAGAGCTCTGAAAGCTAGTGCTTCCAATTAAACTTTTTGGACTATAATCTGGTGTTGTTTAATTTTTAACTATGTTCCTAATCTATCCTTGCATAACAATTCCTTTAGTATTTAAAATTTGTGTAGATGTCAGTCATAAACATACTCATGAGGAGACCTCCAGCGCTCCCTCAGGTGCAGCACTCCCAAGACCCATGACCCTGAGTGAAGAAAACCCTCATTTTAGGATTAACTGGCCTACCCCTTATCCAAAAGATGATAGCACTCAAACTGGGAAATAATTCCACGCATTTACCCTGTCGAACTCTCAAATAAACCCGTTCACATTCTTATCAGCTCCAGACATTAAGAGGATTATACTCAAACTCTCCTCAAAAATCAACTCAGGAATCATCCGAGGGGAAGCTTCACCAGCCCTGACCCTGAACTCAGTAACCCAAAGGTGTGCACAGCATTCCAGGAGTACTGACTGGATCGAAAGTTATACAAATGCAGCATAAAACTAACTTGCTCTTCCATTCCAATCCTTTGCCTCCCCAATTGCTAGCCGCACCATGTGCTTCATGTACAAGGACATAAAAACATTAGAGATTGGAGGGTCAGGCCTAGGCCTTGGTGTCACTCACCAAGATCGTTGCTGATCTATGACAGACCTCAGCACCTCTTCGGTGCAGCTCACGGTGGACTTTAACTCACCGATCGTTCCAAAATCTAGCCATCCCTTTAAATACTTTCAGTGATGTAGCCTCCACAACTCTCTGGGGTAGAGAGAATTCCACTACCCTCAGAAAAATACCTTCAGTTTTAAATGAGTGCTCCCTTATTCTGTTCCATAGCTTGAGATTAACCCATTAGTGGAAACATCTTTCCAACACTGATCCTCAAAAATTCATATGTATCAAAATAAAATCTTACCTCTCATTCTTCTAAATACAAATGAATAAAGGCCTAACCTGATTAATGGCTGTAATAGGTCAACCCCTCTAACCAAAAATCGGGCTTGTCCATTTCCTTTGAATTGCCTCCAATAGCAGTACATTTTCCTGAAATTCACAGTAGTCCAGGTGCCAGTACAGGGCACCCTGTACAATTATAACAAGATTTCTCCTTTTTAACTTCCAAACCCTGAGCAAGAAAGGCCAAACTTCCATTGTCATCTTAATTAGTTGCTGCACTGACAGTTATTTTTTTGTCCCCCACACACAGACACCTGGATGCCTGTGTGTTACATATTTCTGGGGTTGATCTGAATAATATTCTGTTTTTTTTATTCTTCCAACCAAAACACATGGGCTCACACTTTCCAACATGAAACACCATCTGCTAAATGTTCACTCAATCTCTCTCTATCCCCTTGCAGATTCCTCATCACAACGTGCCCTCCCACCTTTGTTATCAGCAGCATATTTGGATTCATTACATTCTGTACTCTCTTCCAGGTCATTAATTATAGATGGTAAAGGCCTGAGGACCGATCCCCCCGGCACTCCATTAGTTACATCTTTGCAACCTGAAAAAGACACTGTTAACCAATCCTCAATTGTCTCCAACACCGTGAGCTCCCATCTTGCACAATGAATCTTTATGTAGCATCTTCTCAAATGACTTCTCAAAATCCAATGACAATACAACTACCAGTTCCCCTTTATCAACTCAGCTTGTTGTATCCTCAGGGAACATGAGTAAGTTAGTCAAACAGAACTTCCCTTGCACAAAGCAAGTCAATTCTGATTGCATGAAGCTTTTTCAGAGAGCTTAATCTTCCTTAATAATGAACATTAGCATTTTTCCAACAAAAGATGTTAGGCTGACTGATAAATTCTTGTTTTCTGTCTCTGTCCCTTTGTGAATAGAGATGTTTAATTATGGCTTTCCAACCCTCCTGGAACCCAGTAAGTTTGGAAATATTTTGACCAATGATCTCTGCAACCACTTCCTTTAAAACCCTTGGATACAGCCAGGCAGCCTTCAGGCTCACTAGTTTGTCAAATGCTTTGTCCTTTGTAATAGAGACTATTCCAAGATATTTTGCTGTCATTAGCACCTTGATTATATGTTATCTTTGGAATGTTTCTAGATGCAAAGTATTAGTTTACATTAGCTGCCACATTCCTGTTCTTGTTATTAATTCCCTGAGACCACCTCCATCCCACATTCACTTTAGCTGGTCTCTTTTTAGATACCCGTGGAAATGCTTGCTGGCTGTTTTGATACTTCTTGCCATTTTACTTTCACAATCAATTTTCTCTCACTTAGATTTTTAGTTATCAGCTGCTGTTATCGAAAAGAAATTTTCTAACCCTCTGTTCCAAGGTTTTGCCACATTATATTAACTGGATACTCTCCTCCATCACCTTCGTTTACCGACCCATCTCATGGAGTCCCTGTTGACCAGAATAAATGTTTGTGGAGAGTTAGGGCATATCTGCTTGAATGTCTGACACTAACTTTCCCCTTATTCCTGAAGAAGGGCTTATGCCCGAAACGTCGATTCTCTTGTTCCTATGATGCTGCCTGACCGGCTGCGTTTTTCCAGCAACACATTTTTAAGCTCTGATCTCCAGCATCTGCAGTCCTCACTTTCCCCTAACTAACTTTCCCCTAACTAACTTTCCCCTAACTAACTTTCCCCTAACTAACTTTCCCCTAACTAACTTTCCCCTAACTAACTTTCCCCTAACTAACTTTCCCCTAACTAACTTTCCCCTTAGTCTATTTTTCCAGCCTGCATTAGACAGCTCTTCCTGCCTACCTTTGTAATTGGCCCCATGGAAGTTGTAGGCATTGATTTGTGGAGGAGAAAGTGAGGATTGCAGATGCTGGGGATCAGAGTCAAAGTGTGTTGCTGGAAATGTACACCAGGTCAGGCAGCATCCGAGCAGCAGGAGAATCAACGTTTCAGGTCTGACCTGCTGTGCTTTTCCAGCAACACACACTCAACATTGGTTGGTGATCAGAGTTAACTCTCCCTGAAACTGAATTTCACATTCTATTCTACAGAGGGTTCCTGATTTACGAATATCTGACTTAAGAGTGCTTGTAATGATGAACAAGAACACATTAATATTAATTTGAAAGATCTGATATGCAGATGTGTGCAGATACTTGTGAATGGCTGTTTTATATTGTATCGTGTTCTGATTTGCATACAAATCAACGTGCGAGCATATTTAAGAAGAGAACCCATTTATACCCCAGGGACAGCCTGCATTGTGATTGGGACGTCCCAGAGGATTCTTAACTGCAAGGTCTCTTACTAATCCTCCATCATTACACATTACTAGTTCTAAATTAGCTTGTTTCTGAATAGATTGTGTATATACTGTTCTAAAGAAATAATCCCTGAGGCACTCTACAAATTCATCTTCCATGTCAACCTTGCCCTTCGGATTTGTCAAGTTCAAACACAGATTGCAACCACCCATGACAATTATGGCGTCCTTCTACACCTTCAGTATTTCCCGATTTATATTTTGCCATACCGTGAGACAACCAGGAGAAAATGAGGACTGTGGATGCTGGAAAGTCAGAATTGAAAAGGATGGTGCTGAAAAAGCACATCAGGTCAGGCAGCATCCGAGAAGGAGAGTCAGTGGTTCAGGCATAAGCCCTTCTTCAGGAATGTCCTGAAGGGCTTATGCCCGAAACGTCGATTCTCCTGCTCCTCAGATGCTGCCTGACCTGATGTGCTTTTTCAGCACCATCCTTTTCAACTCTTGCGGTGAGGTAACTCTTTGAGGGCCTACAGACAGCATCCAACTATGGCTTTTTTCCCTTGTTATTCCTTATTTCTACCCAATCACATCTGGTATTGCACCTATATCACTAGTCACCACACTATCAGACCTGCCTTTAATAAGAAAGTGACCAGGCCACCTTGGCCTTTGTGTTAACCTTCTGGAATACTGAATGTCCTTGAACAGAATTCTCAGTCTTGGCCACCCTGTAACCCAGGTCTTCTTAATAGCTATCCCCTATTTGCTGTCATGATTTATTCCAGTTTGTGTCAATCATCTACCTTGATACCTGAATGCAAGCTGCATTTGTCAAGCTCCTTAACCTTCGCCATTTTCACCATTATTCTGCTGCAGTCTTCTGTTGTTATTTTCCACCCCACCTGTCACACTTTCATTACAATTGCTTTTTCACTACCCTGAACACCTGGGCTTTCTCATTTATTTTTGATGTTTCAAATTCCCTTCAATGGGATCCTCTCTCCACTAGTTAATTTACAGGATCATCGACAAACTTGGTTATGCACTGGTCAGAGCACGGTTCAACACAACAGCTCTCTTTCCCCAGGACTGGTGCCAGGGCCCCATTAGCTTATTCCTCCCATAATTTTATCTATCCTATGTCAATTTGCACATTGCTTGAGGTAATAATCTCCAGATTACGATTGTGTGGTTTCTATGTAGAGTTTGAAAATTCTCTACGTGTCTGTGTAGGTTTCTTCTGGGTGCTCCAGTTTCCTCCCACAGTCTGAAGATATGGGGGCGAGGTGGATTGGCCCTAATGTTCAGAGCTGGGCAGGCTCGGTGGGTTAGCCATGTGAAATGTGGGGTTACAGGGATAGGGGGTGGGTGTGGGTTTGGCTTTTGGGTGAAATACTCAGAGTTGGTCCAGACAACTCAACAGGCTGAACAACCTGTTTCCGCAATGATCCCAACTGGGATTCTATGAACACTAATGCAGTAAAACAGCGTGCATTACTGCACTCTTAACCATAACGCTGCTCTCCTGGATCTCTCCTCAGCTAGACTATTCCACTCTCTGAAACAGCAAACTCTCCCTACCAACAGCAACACGTCCAACCAAAGCCTCCAAACATTACAATAGGACAGCAAGGATTCGGTCTGTGGGCATCACCCTCTGGACCAACACTTAAAACACTGACTATCTGATTGTTATCACATCCTGCTTGTGGGTACAAATTGGTTGTAATATTTCTGACATCACTACTGACAAACTTCCAAAACTACTTTATTATAAAAACACTTTTGAAGTGTCCCAAGTTCACCAAAGATGCTACAGAAATGTAATTTCTTTGTTCCCTCCTTTTACTGACATGCCAACCTCCCGGGCTGTAAAGGGAACTAAATGGATATCAGAAGAGACATGAGTAACACAAGGTGGAGTCTCAGGGGAACACTGTCATTCAATTCCCTTGTGACCCTGAGACTCCACCTTGTGTTACTTCCTCCCAATTCTATCAGCAGTCAACAATCAACTGAGAATTGAACAGAGCTGAAAGGCTGCAAACTAGAGTACTGAGCGGCGACAGGTTCTGTAAACTGGCTCTGGTGGGAGTACACTCTATTTCTATTAAAGAAACACAGCAACTAAACCGCTGTAGTCCACTCTCCCATCACAGCACTCAGCAACCTGGGATCCTCCCTCAGTCAGCTACAAGAGCTTGCCGTCCCATCAACTAAAGTTGATTGAAGGATAAACATTGGCTGGAGCCTGGAGATATCCACCTCCACTGGCCTCCCGATCAGAACAATACCCTGAGGGTTTTCATATCCACTAAGTGGGGTAGTAGAGGCTTTGGTTTAAAATCCCATCCAAAAGCCGGCATCTCCTCAGTACCACTCTGAGCAGATCTGTCTAGAGCTGTGGGTTTCGGTCACAGGAGTCAGTTTTGAACTCATGATCAAAGAGACGGTCTGTGTTAAACCACAGCTGACAGTTGTCCTGATTCCTGGGTCTCTGTTTCTTAGAGATTACAACATTGCATTCGAGAATCAGACTTTCACAGGACTTAAAATAAATCTCTTGCCAGGCCAAAGTTGCCAGTTCATCCATGAAGGATGCCTTTGGTTGAGGCACAAAGGGATAGAGGAATGCAGGCACAGGAGGCCATTCAGCCCCTTGAGCCTGTTCCTCCATTCAATAAGATCATGGCTGATCTCCAGCCTAACTCTAGCCTTTGAACCTCTGCTTAACAAATATTTATCTCACATTTAAAACTAACAATTGATCCTGCATTAACTGCCTTTCATGGAAGACAGTTCTAAACCTCTACCACCATGTGGGGGCCCAGTGGCCCCAGCACCAATCCTTGCGGCACACCACTGGCCAGAGGGCTCCAGTCTGAACGTCTTGCTGGAACAATGTGGCCCTAATTCTCAGACTGTGCCCCCTAGCTTTAGAATCCCCAATCTGTGGGAATAGTTTATCTACCAGCATTTCTATTGTAAATACAGAGGCAAAGTATCTATTCAACTTGTCTGCCATTTCCCCATAGTCATTGACAATATCCCCACTTTCAGTGGTTAGTGGGTCATCATTGGTCCTGATCATCTGCTTTCCCTTTATGTAACTGTAACAATTCTTTTTTTGATTTTGATGGACTTGCTAAGTTTTTTCTCATAAACCCTTTGGTAGGTCTTAGAAGCTGTCCTTTGCTCACCTTTGTACTTCTCCCATTCGGCAGGACCTGTGCTGTTTTTTGACATTTTTGTAAGTCCTTTCTTTGTACCAGAAGCCAGGAGAGTGGCTAATGTTGTGTCATTATTTAAGAAAGGCCGCAAGGAAAAGCCAGGGAATAACAGACCGGTGTGTCTGATGTCAGTGATGGGTAGGTTGTTGGAAAGGATCCTGAGCAAAAGGATTCACATGTTTTTCAAGAGGGAGGTATGATTAGGAAGTGTCAACATGGCTTTCTGCGTGGGAAATCAGTTTTCTGAAATGTGAGCAAGATGATTAAAGGCAGCAGAACAGTAACTGTTGTCTATGTGGACTTTAACAAGGCCTCTGACAAGGTTCTTCATGATAGACTGCTCAGTAAGGTTAAATCACATGGGAGAGCTAGCCATCTGGATATAAAATTGGCTTGATGGTAGGAGACAAAGGTTGGTGGTAGAGGGCTGTTGTTCGGACTGGAGGCCTATGACCAGCCATGTGCCACAAGGATTGGTGCTGGGTCCACTGTTGATTGTCATTCAACATAGAACATTGAACATTACAGCACAGTACAGGCCCTTCGGCCCTCTATGTTGTATTTATATAAATTATTTGGATGAGAATATAGCACGCATAGTCATTTTGTGGAAGACACCAAAACAGGTGGCATAGGGGGACAGTGAAGGAGGTTAGCAAAGAGCATAATGGGATTTTGATTGCCTGGCCAATTGGCTGAGGAGTGGCAGATAGAGTTTAATTTAGATAAAAGTGAGGTGCTACATTTTGGTAAGGTAAACCAGGGCAAGATTTAAACAGTTAACGATAGGGCCCTGGGGAATGTTGTCAAACAGAGACACTTAGGCATTCAAGTACATAGCTCCTTGAAAGTGGTTTCACAGGTAAACAGGGTGGTGAAGACAGCACTTGGCATATTTGCCTTCGTTAGTCAGAATTGAGTATAGGAGTTGGGCCATCATATTGCAGCTGTTCAGGACATTGCTGAGGCCACACTGGGTGTGCTGCATACAGTTCTAGTTGCCCTGCTGTTGAAGGATGTTATTAAACTGGAAAGGGTGCGGAAAAGATTTACAAGGATGTTCCTGAGACTGGAGAGTTTGAGTTATAAGGACAGGCTGGATAGGCTGAGAGTTTTTTCCCCTGACGCATTTGTAGACGGAGGAGTGACCTTATAGAGGTTTATAAAATCATGACAGCATGGAGAGGGTAAATAGTCAAGGTCTTTTCCCCAGAGTGAGGGAATCCAGAACTAAAGAATGTGTGTCTAAGGTGAAAGGTTTAAAAAAAGAGATCTGAGAGGCAACTTTTTCACGAAGAGGATGGAGTGTGCATGGAATGAGCTGCCAGAGGAAGTGGTAGATGCAGGTACAACTACAACATTTAAAAGGCATTTGGACAGGTTCATGGATACGAAGGGTTGAGGGATATGGCTGAAAATGTGTTGCTGGAAAAGTGCAGCAGGTCAGGCAACATCCAAGGAACAGGATATTCGACGTTTCGGGCATAAGCCCTTCATCAGGAATGAGGAAAGTGTCCAGCAGGACACACTTTCCTCATTCCTGATGAAGGGCTTATGCCCGAAACGTCGAATTTCCTGTTCCTTGGATGCTGCCTGACCTGCTGTGCTTTTCCAGCAACACATTTTCAGCTCTGATCTCCAGCATCTGCAGTCCTCACTTTCCCCTTGAGGGATATGGGCCAAACACAGGCAAATGGGACTAGTTTAGTTTTGGAAAGCTGGTTGGCATGGATGAGTTGGGCTGAAGGGCCCAATTCCATGCTGTATGACCCTATGGCTGTATTATGCTGTCCCTTTTTTTAATTGTCCATGGCTGTTCTCTTCTGTGAAGTGGAGCTTTCCCCTCACAGGGATATATTTGTGTCGCTTTAAATGTTTCTTTAGTCATCCTTCCCTGTCCTTCAGTTGTTTTACCCATGAGCATATCTTTCCAGGTTACAGTGGACAGTCTGTCTCTCATTAAAGTCATTCTGGATCAGTAGTGCCGGAAGAGCAGAGCAGTTCAGGCAGCATCCAAGGAGCAGCTTTATTCCTGATGAAGGGCTTTTGCCCGAAACGTCGATTTCGCTGCCCGTTGGATGCTGCCTGAACTGCTGTGCTCTTCCAGCACCACTAATCCAGAATCTGATTTCCAGCATCTGCAGTCATTGTTTTCATCTCATTAAAGTCAGCCTTACCCAAATCTAAAATTCTCACAGCTGATTCATGCTTTGCATTTTCAAAAGCTACATTGATCTTGATCACGTGGAACTGAATGCTGGCCACAGCCGGACTTCAGGAGAGAAAACAATAAAAAAAAACTGAGCCAGTGTTCCTAATCATCTCCCTTATCAACCGCAGCATGAGGTGCTCAGGCAAATGATCAACATTCAGGGCATTATTCCACAGCCAGATGTGCAGCACAAATCCACATTCACCCCATTAATGGTGCAGCAATGGGCTCCAATCAGCAGCTTTTTCCAGGGAAGCGAAGGTGGGGGGCGGGGGAGGGGGGGAGTGATCGTGAATGAAGGCATTTGTGCTGTTATTCTAACTGCTCTGGCTTTTAATTAGCAAGTCACTCATTAGCAAACACGTCACGTCTATTGTCAACAAGTAGAACAAAGAAAAACCCAAGTATTCTCGGAAACTGGATATCAGAATTGAAAAGGAGCACTCTAATCAAAAACACACAGTCCAAGGAATACTGATTTGGAGATATCGGTGTTGGACTGAGGTGTACAAAAGTTAAAAATCACACAACACCAGGTTATAGTCCAACAGGTTTAATTGGAAGCACACTAGCTTTCGGAGCAACACTCCTTCATCAGGTGATAGTGGAGGGCTCGATCGTAACACAGAATTTATAGCAAAAATTTACAGTGTGATGTAACTGAAATTATACATTGAAAAATTGATTGTCTGTTAAGCCTTTCATCTGTTAGAATACAGTGATAGTTTCACTTCTTTCATGTGTAAATCACAAAACCCTTCTTTTTAAAAAGCTGCATTCTCAGGTTAGCTGTTAACAATGGTGATAGCTAGACAATATGTTGAAGGTGTTGGCCCCATGTTCTCCGTCTATGCCATGATGTTTAGATTGTTATCTCACTTTTTAGATTAGAATCAGAGTTTTACATAAATTCATGCAGTTTTTGAGCAAAGTACAATGTAACTCTACAAGTACAAATTCACCCCACAACATATATGTGTGCATGTGGATCTTTGTTGGTCTGTGTATTTATTTGGGGTAGGGAGCGAGAGCGAGTGTGTGTGTGTGTGTGTGTGTGTGTACGTACGCACAGAGTGTCTTAAGTCTGTGAGGGGGTGCATGTGTGAGTGTGGGAGTGTGTGTGGGGGTCTGTGTGTACCAGGGTCCATACAGCTCCATACAACCCTGTCATGGAAGGCGCTGCAAGACGCGTCAGATTGTGGACATAGATACCACTATTACGCGTGGGAACACCTCCCACCTTGTACATGGCAGGTACTCATGTGACTCAGCCAACGTTGTCTATCTTATACGTTGCAGGCAAGGATGCCCGGAGGCATGGTACATTGGGGAAACTGAGCAAAGGCTACGACAATGGATGAATGGGCACCGCACAACAATCAACAGACAGGAGGGTTCCCTCCCAGTTGGGGAATACTTCAGCGGTCCATTACATTCAGCCTCGGACCTTCGGGTGACCATCCTCCAAGGTGGACTTCGGGACAGGCAGCAGAGGAAAGTGGCCGAGCAGAGGCTGATAGCTAAGTTCGGTACCCATAGGGAGGGCCTCAACCGGGACCTTGGGTTTATGTCACATTACAGGTGACCACCATTGCACTACACACACACACACACACACACACACACACACACACACACACACACACACAGAGACAAAGACCCACATGCACACATATATTTTGTGGGTGAATTTGTACTTGCAGAGTTACATTGTACTTTGCTCAAAAACTGTATACATTCATGTAGAACTCTGAGCTCAAAAACTGCATGAATTTATGTAAAACTCTGTTATCGCACTTTTTAGATTAGAATCAATCTAAACATCAGGTCATAGACAGAGAACACAGGGGGCTAAAACCTTGAACATATTGTCTAGCTATCACCATTGTTAGCAGCTAACCCAAGAATGCAACTTTTAAAAAAGGTTTTGTGATTTACACATGAAAGAAGTTAAACTATCACTGTATTTTAACAGATGAAAGGCTTAACAGACAATCAATTTTTCAATGTATAATTTCAGTTACATCACAATGTAAATTTTTGCTATAAATTCTGTGTGAGGATTGAGCCCTCCACTATCACCTGATGAAGGAGCGTCGCTCCGAAAGCTCGTGCTTCCAATTAAACCTGTTGGACTATAACCTGGTGTTGTGAGATTTTTAACCACAAAATACTAAACAGGGTTTCTGCTCAGTCCTTAACAAGATCACGAAAACAGCAATGAGGTACAGAGCCAGATCTACTGAAAAGGGTTGAATAATTAATAATGAGGGGGTGGGAGGGGGAAACTCCTCTGCCTTTGCTAAAAGCAGTGCAGGACGTGTCATGTATAACTGAACAGATGGCCATTTTGTTTAATGTCACTTACAAAGTATGCCATCCCCTATCCATGCAGCATTCCCTGCATACAGTGGTGCAAGTGTTGGACTAGGTTGGAGTCATCTCACAATCTCTGGAATGATCCCACAACCTTTGAAGCCTACACTGTAGCCTGAATGGAGGATAAATGGAGAGTCAAGCAGGGTAGGATAAGGGCGGGTTCAATATCAGTAATGGGGATCTCAATTTGCACAATATTTGCACCTAAAGCCTTTTTTCATCAACATATCTGACACATATAAATCAAAATCAAGACACAAGTAATGATTCCCACCAGTGAACTACCAATTGTAAACCAGTGGGAATATATAAATAAATCACTGTTGGACCTTGCCCGTAGCTGCGCTCTGGTTCATGCTGAAATTATGAAACCACCTCATTGGCCCATCACCAGCAGCTTCTCATTCCAACAGTATTCCCAAACCAGGTGTGCAAAAGAACAGAGGAAATATTTTAATATTCTCTGAAAATATAGCGTGAAATGTTCTGACCTTTCCAACTCGTATTCCTTCATCCCAATTCGCACAGCCTTCATTACCTGAAATATCGAGAGAAAGTAAAACAAGTGTAAATCAGTACTTCTCGAAGGATTTCACAGCATTTCTATATCAAAGGTACGATTTTAATAGGATTACTAGCTCCTCACTTTTTGTTTGCATGAGTGGTTAGAAGAAAGGTTTGCACACTGCTTCTGTCTATCACCAACACATCCCATGACTGAAAACATCAATAATCTTACTGTCAGAGTCAGCAGTCAGACCTTATCCCATTAAAGAACTCACTGCCTTTCATGTTCTTAGAAAGTCCCAAATGCTTCAAGGTCAATGAATTAATTCACAGTACAGCCAGCGCAGCTTTTTCAGTGAAACTCATTTTTTCACAGAGCAGTGATAGGGAAGGTGTAGTATTGCCTGCTGGAGTGAATGTTAGACTGGAAACTGGGAGAGCAATGCCATTCTCCTCCACTCGTACTGTGGGATTGTTCATGCCCAGCAGGGCAGAAAGGCAACAGCACAGACTCATCATCTGTCTGGTAACTAGATTCAGCAAGCTTGAAATCATATCCCGAGATCAGAAAGGTCTGGAACAATTGCCCCCAAAGGATGTGGTCACTAGGACCATTAAGGAGAACGAACCACAGGGGAAAGGAGAACTTTGTGTTTTTTAACAGAGAGTGTTATTTAGCGGCGTGTCTGAAAGGGCAATTTCAACAGCAATTTCCAAAAGGAAACAATGAACACTCAAAATCTGCAGGGCTACGGGGAAAGAGCAGAGAGAATACAACTAATTAGATTGCACTTTCAGGGATAGCTCAAGTACAGTGGGCCAAATGGCCTCCACATGTGCTGGACTTCATGATTCTAACTTGAAAAGTGCTCTTTCATCATGATTGGATCTGAATACTGAACACAGCAACAGGAACAGGCCATTCAGCCAGGGCACACCACATTCAGTGGCTGATCTGCACCCCATTTCCATTTACTCATTTCTGTTCCATATTCCTGGACAGCTTTACTCAACAAAACTCTATTCATCCCAGAGTCAAACATTCCAACTGAGACACACAGACACACACACACAGACCTGGAGGACAGGTACAAATGTCCTGCCAAATATTTGCATCAAGTACAGAGCACTGTTAAGTTTCACGTCTGCTATCTCCGTTCAATCCCTGACAGTTCAGATGAACGATTTCTGCAGGAAACTATTACTCATCAGCTACAGACAGGTGGTGGCAACTTCAAGAAACCTTCCACAAGAGGGGAAAACAGTTTAATTTTGTCAAGGTGAAAAACATTTTATTCCCCGAGTGTACAATCTTAATAATTTACAAGCTGTTTTTGAAGTTTCACTTGTGGTCATTTCAAAAAATAGCCTGAATTCTCTCAGGGACAGCAAGATGTCAGTTTGATTTTGCAAGGTTTGTGCACAGCTCTCTTCGCTGCACCTCTAAAACAAAGATGTTCACTCACTCACGTGGAATGATGCAATTAAAAATCAATAGGACAACAGCCTGGCAGTCCAGAGCAATCCAGCTCTTTCTTTCTTAAAAGGGTTTGTTGTCCTAAAAGCAGAGCAGCAGCTTGTGAACACACAAAGGACAGCAAATATTACTGTCACTTTCAAAGACTATAAAGGTAGAATAGAAAAACAATGCTGCTCTGACTCTCATCTTCCCAAAATGTCTGTGAAATCACCATTTCCAGTTGTAAAGGAATCTAAAGCATAAACATAACATCAGCACAATAAAAATCAAAGGAGGAATTGAAGGGACACTACCTCACCCAGAATGGTAAGAATGTAAAACTTTACTACAATTGGGAGTTGTGTCAAAGCTAGTTTGGCCACAGTTGGATTATTGTACTCAGTCCTTGCATTTATGTTACTTTTGAAGATTACAAAGATTTACTTACATGTGACCAGTGACAAAGGACTACAGTTAATGTGAAGAGTCTGGTGTTGGTCTCTTTTGAACAGAGAATGAGAAGGGGAGACTTAATAGGGGTGCTTGCAATCGTCAAGCATTCAGCCAAGATAAATAAAGAGAAACTATTTTCAATGGTTAAGGGTCAATAACACTTTACAGATAACACCTTCTAAACTCACGACCACCTCCATTCAGAAGGACAAGGGGCTCCTCCAAACCACTCGCCGTCCTGATTTGGAAATATATCGCAGCTCTTTGACTGTTGTTGGGTTAAAAGCCTAGAAGTCCTTCCCTTGAGGTGCTGGGGGTATATCTAAACCAAAGTAATTCATGGAGGCAGCTGCAAAAGGGCATCAGGGATGGATGACAAATACTCACCCAGCCAGCAACGCCCACATCCCCTGCATGCATAAGAGGAGGACAGACTACTGATTGGTAAAACAGCCAGAGATAACATGGGGAGAAATACATTTATGCAGCAATTGCCCAGGATTTAGAAAGGATTGCCTGAGAGGGTGATGGATACAGATTCCATTACAGCTGTTAAAAAGGGAATAGAATGAAAACTTGAAGGGGAACAGAAACACAGCAGAATGGGACAAACTGGACTGCTCTTTGAACCCAGTGTAGATTCACTGGGCTGGACAGCCTACTTCTGACATTTTATGAAAATCAATACATTTAAAAAATTTAAGAACACGAGGGAAGAAAAGGACAGAATTGTATGCTGAAAGGTGAGATGGGGTAGGCTTGAGAGAGACTGATATGGAGCAAACAGGCTGTGTGCAAACTGCAAATTCAATGTCACTGGAGTGTAATAAACCACTCTCCCACTCCACCAAAGCTGGAATATTAAAGTATTGTCTGGAATAGCAACAATGAAACAAACAGATGTAATCTTAACATGATGCTGGGTTAAAAAAGACTCAGAATTGGGTTAACACAGGATTTACCCCCTCAGCAGACTAAGATTGGAGTTTATATAAACTAGCACTGTACCCGATCTGGCTAGTGTCTGGATCAGAGTTATATCACATTGCGTCTACAGCACAGAAACAAGCCATTCTACCTCAATGCTCTGTCTGTAGTACTGCTGCTCCACATCAGTGACCTCTCAGCCCTCCCCCCAACCAACCACTCCTTCGACTGTTTGTTTATTCTGTGTTTTTCTCTGTCTTCCCCCTAACTCTGTCATCCACACGAGGCACAGCAGATGCTTTCAGCAGCAACTTCCACATTGTCAACCTCTCCAGATGCAGCTTCCCCAAAATGTCACTTGGGTTTATTGGTGTCCATTTTAAATGCAAACTCTATTTCGACCTTCAGACACCGCTTTCAGACAGGTTATAAGTGCTCAAGAAGTGGATACAGTTGACTAATCCAAATGAAAGGTTGGAGAATATTTAAGTGTTACCTCCTTGTGCGCATCGCTTGAGATGCGGTTAGTGTAACGCAGGAGCTCCAGTTCCATGTCTGTCTTTATCACTCGGCTTTTTTTGGGATGGGGGGGTGGGTGGGTAGTGGACAGAAAGGAGAAACAAATCAATTATTATCATTCTGAGCCAGTATTTTACATCACAGTTCCTTTAGTATGCAGCAATAATCACCATATTGACAGTAAGACATTCTCAGCAATGTTACAGGGATAATGAACAGTGCAATATTTGGAAGATCAAAAGATCCTAGTTCCATCAGGCTCTTGTTTGACTGCCCTGAAGGACACAATGGAAATGGTGTTATTGACCAATCACAGTAATCAATGCTAATCAATAAGTCGATCATAAATTCTGACCGGGTGAAGCAGCCTTCAGCAGACAGACTGCAAACCATAGGCCTCACAAGTAACTCCCCAGCATGCAACGCTCGTCACTCAGCTCTCAAACTACTCCCATTCTGTGTCAGTGGAATATTATTTTCTCAATGAAGGTCATCTAGTTTGTATTTGAATGAATCAATAATATTTGCTGTCACCATCACCCTATAGGAGTTTATTCCATGGGCACTCACACACAGGGACAATGTCGGTTTAAATGGTATTGAATTTAGCCTTGTTTAAACAGACCCCACCCTCTGATCCCACATTATCTGACAGCCATTGGGATATTTCTGAGTACACTGGTATCTATTTTTCAACTAAAATACTTGATTGGGGCAATGTAAAGAGCAGTTTACTCTGTATCTAACCCCGTGCAGTCCCTGTCCTGGAAGTGCTTGATGGTGCCGGGGGAGGGTGGGGGGGAAACAGTATAGAGTGAGCTTTACTCTGTCCCACTTGTGAGATGCAGTTTCAATAATAATTCCGAATTCCAAACAAAAAGAGCTGAGAATGAAGGAAGCAATTGTTGACACAGTTAATATGAGCTACTCAGTTGCCAGGGGAGAATCAGGATGGTTCAGACTGTGGCATTCCTGAGGAAAGTAGGACAACTGTAGGCAAAGGGTTTCAGAAATTTTGTTTTTTTATTAAATATTTTAGACTGCCTGACTTAGCTTCATAGATATGCCATGACTTTGCTCATGTCAGCTACAGTGACATTTGAATGCATTAACCGATACTGCAATAACTAGTTCACGTCAGCTTCTCCCTGCACATACCAACACATTGTTCAATTCATTCTGTGACCTTTGTCATTCTGCGCTATCCTACTAACACTATGCTCACCACACAATCGTTCATCATTCAGACTGGTGTAACCAAATAGGCTTTAATTTATATAACTATAAGCCCCTCACACTGGCTTATTTTATTCAGCCAAGAATTCCATTCCACCATCAAACCCTTGATTGAGTTTTTTTTTGAAGAGGTGACAAAGAAGATGGATTTAGGCAGAACTATAGACATTGTCTATATGGACTTCAAAGTGTTCAACAAGGTTCCACATGGTAGACTGCTAGGTTAGGTTAAATCACTTGGGATCCAGAGGGAGCTAACTAATTGGAAACAAAATTAGCTTGAAAGTAGGAGGTGGAGGGTGGTGAAGAAGGATTGTTTATTGGACTGAGGCCTGTGATGACTAAGGATTGGTGCTGCGTCCACTGCTTTTCCTGATGAAGAGCTTATGCCCGAAACATCAATTTTCCTGCTCCTCGGATGCTGCCTGACCTGCTGCGCTTTTCCAGCACCACACTCTCGACTCTGACCTCCAGCATCTGCTGTGCTCACTTTCCACTGCTTTTTATCATTTGTATAAATTATCTGGATGTGAACTTTAAATAATGTTGATCTTGTTAATGCCGATCTTGCTTTGTACACCTCCTGCGTAATGTAAGCTGTACACCTCTTTTTGTCTAAGTATGTTATGACTTGTCAGTCCTTGCTTATAGTGATCTACCTGCACTGCTTGCAGCTTAACATTGTATTTAGGTATACATGGCTACAATAAATCAAGTCAAGATGACACCGAAACAGGTGACGTAGTAGACACTGAAGAAAATTACCTCAGAGTACAACAGGACCTTGATCATATGGGTGAATGGACCAAAGAGTGACAATTGGAGTTTAATTTATATAAATGAGAGTTGTTGCATTTTGATAGGACAAACCAGGACAGGACTTATACTGATAATAGTAGGGCCCCAGGGAGTGTTATTGAACAGAGAGACCTAGAGGTGCACACGTGCACAGTTCCTTGAAAGTGGAGTCATGGAGACAAATTGGTGAAGGCAGCATCTGGTATGCTTGGTTTCAGTGGTCATAACATTGAGTATAGGAGTTGGGAGATCACATTGTGGCTCCACAGGACATTGATGAGGCCACTTTTGGATTACTGCATTCAATTCTGGTTGTCCTTCAATAGGAAAGATGTAGTTAAATTTGAGAGGGTGCAGAAATCATTGACAAGGATGTTGCCAGGACTGGAGGGTTTGAGCTTAGGGAGAGGCTAAATAGACTGGGGCTGTTTTCCCTGGAGCGTCGGAGGCTAAGGGTTTTATAAAGAGGTTTATAAAATCATGAGACATGGATTGGTTAATAGTCAAAGCCTTTTTCCTAGGCTGGGGGAGTCCAAAACTAGAAGATATAGGTTTAAGGTGAGAGGGGAAAGATTTGGAAAATGACTGAGGGGTAACCTTTTCACACAGAGGGTGGTGAGAGTATGGAATGAGCTGCCAGAGGTGGAGGCGGCGACGTGTACTGTTACAGCATTTAAAAGGCATCTGTGGGTACACAAATAGGAACGGTTTGGAGGGATATGGGCCAAGTGCTGACAAATGGGAGGAGGCCAGATTGGGATGCCTGGTTGGCAGAGATGATTAACTTAAAACAGAGGGTTGTGGCAATAACCAAAAGTGTCCAATGGTACGCTTGAGAGTAGGAAATAAAATAAAAGGGTACTGCTGTATTTAACTGTGGTGGGTTAAAGTGCACCAGTCACTACTAGTTTCATTTCAATTTTAATTTTATTTAATATAGTTTCTTTAAAAGACATTTGTGATTTTATTGAGGGTCACAGCTGCTGGTCAAAACAGCTGTATTATGTGTAAATTTCACTTAAAGTCAGAGTCATAGAGATGTACAGCATGGAAACAGACTCTTCGTTCCAACCTGTCCATGCTGACCCAGATATCCCAACCCAATCTAGTCCCACCTGCCAACACCCGGCCCATATCCCTCCAAACCCTTCCTACTCATATACCCATCCAAATGCCTCTTAAATGTTGCAATCATACTAGCCTAAATTATTCCTGAATTTTCTTAAATACTCAGTTCTCTTTATATTTATAAATTATATTCTCATTGACTCTGATTTTATTCAACATTATCACTTTCAATTATAATGCCCCCGGATCATTCAGGTTAAGGTATTATGTGTAAAGTGTTCTTCATACACTCTGCCCACATGATCACACAAGGCCAGCTGAGCATGCTGGCATGGAGTAATGACAGTGGTCATTTCTGATCACTGACACACACTTACCTTTTGACAGATGTGATGTTACCCAAGAATAGAAATGAGTAAGCAAGGCTCAAAATATTTGATTTAACCCCATCGGAAGGAGGTAATCAAACCGGGTAGAAACAGAAGACTGCTAGCCAGAAGTACGACAACAAGAAACAAACAAAGTCTTCAACTTGAAGTAGGCCTGAGTGTCACTATGTCAAGGAATGAACATGAAATGCAACCAGTGGCTTTTCACTAATATTCTCCACTCACCAGAATGGGTGCAGCTTCAACACCACCCAGCATATTCAAACTTCACTAACACCCAGGCTGAGTCAGTGGTACAGCAGTATGCACCATCTACAAGATGCACTCTGGCAACTCACCAAGACTCCTTTGAAATACAAGTGTATTACATTCTAGAAGGACAAGTGCAGCCAACATATGGGAACACCCCCACCTAGACGTTCTCCTGCAGCCACTCACCACCCTGACTAGGAAACAGATCACCATTCCTTCACTGTTGCTGGGTCAAAATCCTATAATTCCTTCCTTAACAGTACAATGGACATATCTACACCCCAGGGAGTGCAATAATTCACAAAGGCAGCTCATGACCACCTTCGCCAGGGCTAACAAGGTGGGCAGTAATGCCCATATTTCACAGATCAAGAGAGTCTGTGAGGGGGGAATAGGCACTTATTAGGGTAAAGGTGCAGTCAGTGTGATGGGTTGAAGTGTGTCTATTTTAATGCTAGTATCAGGAATAAGGGAATAAGGGTGTTGAACTTAGAGCATGGATCAGTACTTGGAACGATGAAATTGTCGCCATTATAGAGAGTTAGATATCGCAATGGCAGGTACGGTTGTTGGATGTTCCAGAGTTTTGATGTTTAAAAAAGGAATGGAGACGCAGGGCAGGTAATCAGATATAAGATCACAGCTGCAAAAAGAGAGATCATTGAGGAGAGTTTGGCTACATAAGACTATAAGATACAGGAGTGGAAACAAGGCCACTCAGCCCTTCGAGTTCAAGAATTTATCAATCTCTGCCTTGAAGACACCCAACGTCTCAGCCTCCACTGCACTCCATGGCAATGAATTCCAAAGGTCCACCATTCTCTAGCTGAGGAAACGTCTCATTTTCCTTCTAAATTGACCCCCTCTAATTTTAAGGCCATGCCCACAGGTCCTAGTATCTCTGCCTAAAAGGAGCAACTTCCCAGCGTCCACCCTTTCTAAGCCATGCATTACCTTGTAAGTTTCTACTAGATCTCCCCTCAACTTTCTAAACTCGAATGAATACAATCCCAGGACCCTCAGCCGTATTTTGTATGTTAGACCTACCATTCCAGGGATCATCAATCTCCGCTGGACACGCTCCAGTTCCAGTATGTCCTTCTAGAGGTGTGGGGCCCAAAATTGGACACAGTCTTCTAAATGGGGCCCAACTAGAGCTTTATAGAGTCTCAAGCACATCGCTGCTTTTATATTCCAACCTTCTTAGATAAATGACAAAGTTACATTCGCTTTTTTAATCTCAGACTCAACCTGCAAATCAATCTTTAGAGAATCCTGTACTAGTACTCCTAGTTTTGGCTTCGTACTTTGGCTTCATGAATTTTCTCACCGTTTAGAAAATAGTCCAAAGCTGTATTCATTTTTTCCAAAGTGCAAGACCTCGCATTTGCTGATGTTGAATTTCATCAGCCATTTCCTGGACCACTCTCCTAAACTCACCAAATCTTTCTGTAGCCTCCCCACGACCTCAGGACTACCTGTCTGTCTGCCTAACTTCGTGTCATCAGCGAACTTTGCCAGAATGCCCCCAGTCCCTTCATCCAGATCATCAATATATAAAGTGAACAGCTGTAGCCCCAACACTGAACCCTGCAGGACACCGCTTGTCACCAGCTGTCACTCTGAAAATGAACCTTTTATCCCAACTCCCTGCCTTCTGTCAGACAGCCAATCCTCAATCGATGCCAGTATCTCACCTCAAACACCATGGGCCCTGCCCTTACTCAGCAGCCTCCCGTGAGGCACCTTGTCAAAGGCCTTTTGGAAGTCTAGGTAGATAACATCCAATGGGTTTCCCTGGTCTAACCTACTTGTTATCTCTTCAAAGAATTCTAACAGGTTTGTCAGGCATGACCTCCCTTTACTAAATCCATGCTGACTTGTTCTAATCCGACCCTGCACTTCCGAAAATTTAGAAACTTCATCCTGAACGATGGATTCTAGAATTTTACCTACAACCGAGGTTAGACTAATCGGCCTATAATTTTGTCTTGATCCTTTCTTGAACGAGGTTACAACAGCGGTTTTCCAATCATCTAGGACTTTCCCTGACTCCAGGGACTTTTGAAAGATCACAACCCACACCTCAGTTATTTCCTCAGCCACCTCCCTCAGAACTCTAGGATGTAGCCTATCGGGGCTAGGAGATTTATCAATTTTTAGACCTTTTAGCTTTACTAGCACTTTCTCCTTTGTAATGGCTACCACACTAAACTCTGCCTGCTAAGCCTCCTTAATTGTCACTATAGGGTGGAAGTCTGAAACAGGAAAGGAGCAGTCACTTTATCGGCAGTTTTGTACAGATCCCACCTTTTGTGTAGGTGCATCTCCACCACCTACAAACAGACCCCACCACCAGAGATATATTTCCCTTCCCTCCCCTATCCACTTCCAGTAAAGATCATTCCCTCTGCGATTTCATCACCTTGCCACCTATCCATTCCACATTCCTCTCTGACCTATCACCATTACTCCCACTTCCATCCACCTTCCCCCCAGCCCCACCCTCTCCCAATTATATTCCTGATGAATGGCTTTTGTCCAAAAGTTGATTCTCCTGCTCCTTGGATGCTGCCTGATCTGCTGTACTTTTCCAACTCTGATTTCCAGCATCTGCAGTCCTCACTTTCGCCTATGATTTATAATTAGCTTCAGTGAGCCAACACTAAGGAAGGTAGTAGACCGGTGGTAGAAAAGTTGCTTGACATTCCTGCTGGCCCTGTTGTTGAATAGCCGATGTATACTGTCTCAGTCAATGCATGAAATATAAGTACCAGAACCCATGAAAACATAACTCAGCAAGAAACTGACTCTTAATAATGTGGTCAGAGAAACTCTGGGTGACAGACACTCAAGTAAGAATCAAAGAGCTCTCATTGCAAAAGGTGAAAATCAAACATTATCAATTGTCTGATATTTCACGGTCTGCCTCATTCTCCTGCAATGACGATCCCTCACTCCTCTCATTTTATTAGATATGAGTTAGCTCTTGAGGCTGCAATATCAGGTTGCATTACATGTGGCCAGAAACAATCTCAGCTAAGCAGGTCCCAATATTAAAGCACTTTCATTTTGATTCAATTTCTTTCCTTCCAATCCCAAGCTCTATTGAAAGCTTGAAATATCCCAGAATCAATGCAGCCAAGATGAAATTTCATATCCAAGGTGCACCGAAATTAGATTCTGTTTGATGAGAGTAAAGTGATGCCAGAATAAAGATAAGAGAGCTAAAAAGAACATAGTTGGAAATCTAAAACAAACCAAATATTGGAAACAGAGAGCAGGTCATTGATTTAAAATTCTCCCTGAAAGCAAGGAATGTGTTTTCGAGAAATTAGTCTACACAGCTGTTACAGCATGGAACATTTTGCCTCTGGGAATGGTTCAGACAGGAAGCATCGTATCTTTTAAGAATAGATAAAAAATTTACAGCATAGCAATGTACAGTGGTACAGGTAGAGCCAGGAAAGCACGAGATGGAATTTAAATCAAAAATTTGCCACTACTAATATGCCAAACGGTCTCTATTTGCTGGGTCAATTTTGGGTATAGACTCATAATGTAATCCAGACATGTCCAAAAGATGGGCCAAAACAGTTTTAAAAATTTATTCATTCTGTGATATACGGGCATTGCTGGCTGGCTGGCCAGTGTTTATTGCCCATGAGAAGCTGATGGTGAGAGGCATATGTTTAAGGAAATGGGGGAGAAATGATTTACAAGGGACCTAAGGGGAATTTTTTCACAGAGGGTGGTTCATATGTGAATGACCTGCCAGAGGAAGTGGTAGATGTAAGTACAGTTACAACATTGAAAAGACATTTGGACAGGTATACAGCAGGAAAGGTTTAGAGGAATATGGACCAAACACAGGTACGTGGGACTAGTTTAGTTTGGGAAACCTGGCCGGCATAGATGAGTTGGACCAAAGGGACTGTTTCTGAGCTGTATGCCTTTAGGTTTTCCCATTCAGAGTCTAACAAATGCCACAATGGTGTGTGTGCGTGTGTGCGCTTGCGCGCGGGAGGGGGGAGGAGGAGGAGATTCTCAGCTCAGCTTGAATAGCTGGTGGTGTTACCAGGTAACACAGTTCTGTATTTGGCGTTTGTTCACCAGTCCATTGAAAATCACCGAAATATTCTTGGTCACCAGACCCAGGTTTCACAAAGCAATATTTTGGTGCCAGTTCCCAAACAATTCATTCTCCAATCTGCAGCCTCAAACCGATCTAGCAACTCAACACTGGGCATCCATGAGGCGCTGTGGGCCATCAACAGCAGAACTGTACTCCAGCACAATCTGTCAGCTCATGGCTTGGCATATCCCCCACTCAACCATTACCATCAAGCCAGGGGGTCAACCCTAGTTCATTGCAGAGTGCAGGAGAGCATGCCAGGAGCAGCAGCAGGCAGACCTGAAGGTGAAGCTACCAAATAGGACGACTTGCCAAACAGCATAAGCAGCAAGTGACAGACAGAGCTAAGCGATCCCAAACCAATTTATCAGAGCTAAGCTCTCCAGTCCTGCCACATCCAGTCATGAATGGTGGTGGATAATTAAACAACTCAGTGGAGGAGAAGGCTTCACAAATATCCTCATCCTCAATGATGGTAGAGCCCAGCACATCAGCACAAAAGATAAGGTTGAAGCTTTTGCAACAATCTTCAGCCAGACGTGCTGAGTGGATGATCCATCTCAGCCTCTTCGGGTAGCTCCCCAGCATCATGAGGCAAACGTGAGGGCTGCAGATGCTGGAGATCAGAGTCTAGATTAGAGTGGTGCTGGAAATGCACCGCAGTTCAGGCAGCATCCAAGGAGCAGGAAAATCGATGTTTCCAGCAAAAGCCCTTCATCAGGAATGTTGATACCTGAAGGGCTTTTGCCCGCAATGTCGATTTTCCTGCTCCTCGGTTGCTGCCTGACCTGCTGTGCTTTTCCAGCACCACTCTAATCTAGCCCCAGCATCATGGATTCCAGTCTACAGTAAACAGTATTGACAAGCAAAGAGGAGATTGGAATGAGATGAGGTGGGTGAATAAAATTACTGGGAATGGCCAGGTCAGTGTAATAAAAACAGAGGGCAAGATCACATCGCAGGACTATTTTACTCATCCTTTCAAACGTGCTATGCAAGTCAATGAGATCAGGTAGACAATGGCAGACTACCTGTACTCCACATTCCAGTTCTAACCTCATACACAGCAATTCCTTTAAGTGCATGAAAACCTATCGATCACAGCCTTGAATCTATTCAGCGACTGAGCAATCACTGGGTGTGCAATGGGAACTGTTCACAACCCTTTGTGATTGTGTCCAAACAATCTATAAGTGCAGTGTATGTCAAAGCGCACAAAAGAGAAATTCTCTGAAAAGTGGCGAACCATTGTTGTTTAACGGATTCCAGCACCTCTAAATTGAGCATTTCTGCCATCTCCATGCAGTTCAAATGAACAAAATCCATCCTGTCAGATTAATTCAATTAATGACGTCAAAGAGCCAATGAGAGTCAGCACTGGGCATTACACCAGACACACACACTTTTCAATTGCTATCTATTGTATTTTCACAGCACTTAGCACCATACCTCACTATGATAAATCTCCTCTCTGACTATATTGTGGCAGCTCCTCATGAAATATGTATGAATGTTTCATAGTAAATACAGTTTAAACTTTTCCCCCAATTGAAATCATTTTTCAACTTGCAAGCTGCACAGATGTTATTAACCCATCCAGGCCCAGAATCAGCACTTGACTGAAACTATCAGGTAAAACCTGACAGAGCCATTTGCACTCTGACAGACATATCCTTTAGGCGAAAGGGAGAACTGCAGATGCTGGAGATTAGAGTCAAGATTAGAGTGTTGCTAGAAATGCACAGCAGGTCAGACAGCATCCCAGGAGCAGGGGAAAATCAACATTTCAGGTAGGAAGCCTTCCTGAAGGGCTCCTGCCCGAAACATCGATTTTCCTGTTCCTCGGATGTTACCTGACCTTCTGTGCTTTTCCAGCAACACTCTAATCCAGACAGATCAGTTGTTAAGTGGTGCAGAATCTTTGCTCTTTCAATCCTCCGAGCTCACCTTTTTTTGTAATACATTAGAACGGGGGAGGCAGAGAGTCATGGTTGAAGAAGGGAAAGTGCCGAAATCATTGAAGGCAAATGGGCAGCAGGGAGTGCCACTGTGAATCATTTGGTGGAGGAGCTGTGTGCTGAGAGAGAAGTCAAGCTGGCTTTCCAAGACTCCCATAGCAGTGAGAAGTGACCACCCCAACAAAAACCTTGCTGTTCAGAAGCAACATCAGCAAATGTCCATAAGCAAGGAGGCTACAAGTGACAAATGGGAGAGGGTGGGAACAGAACAGAGCACACTTATTTTTACTCAGTCATGGGCTGTGGGCATCATTGGCTGGGCAATGACTTATTGCTCACCCCTAGTTGCCTCTTGAGAAGGTGGGGGTGAGCTGCCTTCTTAAACCGCTGCAGTTCAATGTGCTGTGGGTAGAGCCACAATGCCCTCGGGGGGGAATTTTAACCCAGGAAGAGTGATCAACTTCCAAGTCAGGATGGTGAGTAGTTTGGAGGGCGAAATTGCAGAAGGTGGTGTTCCCATGTATCTGCAGCCCTTGTCCTTCTAGATGGAAGTGGTCATGGGTTTGGAAGATGCTGTCTGAGGATGCTTGGTGAATTTCTGCAGTGCATTTTGTAGATAGTACACACTGCTGCTACTGAGATTCGGGGGTGGAGGGAGGGGATGCTTGTGGATGGGGTGCCAATCAAGGAGCTGTTCTGTCCCGGATAACATCAAGCTTTTGGTGTGTTGTTGGCCAGTGGGGAGTATTCCATCACACTCCTACCTTGTAGATGGTGGGCTGTTTCTGGGGAAAGTGAGGACTTTCTGTGGAGTCAAGAGGTGAGGTGCTTGCTGCAGTACTCCCAGCCTATCACCTGCTCTTATATGTTGAATTTCTAGTCAATGGTAACCCAGGATATCGTTTCAGTGCTGGTAATGACACTAAATGTCAAGGGGCAATGGTTAGATTATCCATTATTGGTGATAGTCATTGCCTGTCATTTGTATGGCACAAATACTCCTTGCCACTTGTAAGACCAACCTAGATATTGCTCAGGTCCTACTGCTTCAGTATCTGATGAGTCACAAATGGTGCTAAACATTGTGCAATTATCAGCAAACATCCTCACTTCTGACTGTATGATGGAGAGAAGATCATTGATGTAGCAGCTGAAGATGTGTATGTGTGTTGGATATTGCCCAATGATGTCCTGGAGGTGAGATGGCTGACTTAGGGAACCAAAACCATCTCTTTTATGATTCCAACCAGCAGAGAGATTCTTCCCCTCCTGCCCCACCCAGTTTTGCCAGGGCTCCTTGATGCCACACTCGGTCGAATGCAGCCTTGATGTCAAGGGCTGTCCCTCTTCCCTCCCCTCTGGAATTCAGCTCCTTTGTCCATGTTTGACCCAAGGTTGGAATGAGGTCAGGAGCTGAGTGACCCTGGGGAAACCCAAACTGGGTGTCACTGAGCAGGTGCTGCTTGATAGCCCCGCTGATGACACCTTCCATCACTGTACCGATGATCGAGAGCAGACTGATGGGCAGTAACTGACTGGGTTGGATCTGTCCTGCTTTTTATATACAGGACATACCTGGACAATTTTCCACATTGCCAAACAGACTCCAGTGTTCTGGTTTATTTATTCATGGGAAGAGTGCATTGCTAGCTAGATCAACATTTATTGCCCAACCCAGAGGGCAGTTATGAGTCAACCACATTTCTGTGGGTCTGGAGTCACACATAGGCCAGACTAGGTAAGGATGACAGTTTCCTTCCCCTTTTTCCATCAACTGAATAGTAATTCATGGTAATCATTCAAATATTTGTTGAATTCAAATTGGACCATCTGCCATGGCAGGATTTGAACCGGAGTCCCTGGAATATTACCTGGGTCTCTGCATTAACAGGCCAGCGATAACAGCATTAAGCCATCGCTATCCCTAGTCACAGCTGTTCTGGAACACCTTGGGTAGGGGAGCACAAATCTTCAGCGCTATTTCCAAATGTTATCAAGGCCCATAGCCTTTGCAGTATCCAGTGCTTTCTAGCTGTCACATGGTGTAAATCAAATTGACTACTGACTGGTATCCATAATGCTGTGGACCACTGGAGAAGGCAGAGATGGATCATCCACTCAGCACTTCTGTTGAAGATTGATGGTAATATTTCAGCCTTATCTTTTGCGCTGCTGTGCTGGGCTCTTCCACCATTGAGGATAGGGGTACTTTTGGAACCTTCTCCTCCACCATTCACAACTGGATGTAGGGCAGGACCGCACAGCTTAGATCTGATGCACTGGTTGTGGAATCATTTAGCTCTATCACTTGCGGCTTATGCCATGTGGCACGTAAGTATTCGTATTTGGAAGTTTTACCAGGGTGACAACTCGATTTTAGGTATGTCTGGTGCTACTCCTGGCATGCTGTCTCCATCTTGATCTTGTGGTTTGATAGTCATGGTAGAGTCGGGGCTATGTCAGGCTGTGGAAGTGGTATTAAATATAGAGGGGAGATGAACATTGGAGGGGAGGTGATGACCAGGCGTGCACTAGCTGCTTGAACAAACAATCCATTTATTTCCACGCTCTGTTTAACCCCTGTAATTGTTTTCCTATTCCAAGTATCAATTCAATTTTGTGAAGCTATTGAATCTACCCTTTCAATTAGCAACAAGTCACTGCAAAAATTTCTCATCACTCTCTGGTTTGTTTTGGTTGCACCAGAGACACGGAAAAATATTAAACAAAATGACACTGAGTTCAATGGCGTGTTCGTGGCAAATTGAGAATGACCAACTTCAGGAAACTCAGAGTTGTAGCAAAACTGAAGATTGGGAACACAGAATCTGAAAAATAAAAACCATTTGTGGGTCTGATGAATAGTAAACTCCCAAATCCAAAAATCCACCAAACAAAGGGCCTTTTTTGCACTTTTAATGACGTGGCCTATTTATTTTTATTTTCAAATTGACAAACTGCAGCATTAGTATTTCAGCTCCTGTTTTCTGGAGTTCAGGTGCAGACCACCAGTCATATAACCAGTACAAGGTAAAGGTCAACTCGGCACAGTCCCACTAGATCAGAGGGCTGCTCTCCTGGTAGAGAGCACGAGGGAGCATGGGATAAGTGCTGGTGGTCTAACCCGAGGGTCACCAAGCCTCAGGCGAGGGGAAGAGGTAGAGGAGAGAAGTACTTCATGGGAATCTCAGCCAGTGTGGGAACTGAACTCTCTGTGTTGACATCACTCTGCACCAGAAACTGGCTGTCCAACCAACTGAGCTAACCGATCCATAATAATCAGTACAGCACAGCAACCAAAAGATAGACTCAATAAAAACAGGAGCATCATTATCCAATCCTGGCCTCTTGATCACCTCCATTTGAGTGTGACGTGGAACAGACTGCTAGCAGTTTGGTGAGGAATGCGGTTCTCAATCTCTTTCTAATTTTATTTATATTCCACATTTAAGATTCAACTGCAAATTACTATTTAAATGAGGTAAAGCTGTAAGTAAACATAAAGGTGGGTAGAGGATTGGTTAGCTTAGTTGGCTGGACGGCTGGTTTGTGATGCAAGGTGATGCCAACAGTACAGGTTCGATTCCTGCTCTGGCTGAGGTTATCATGACAGACTCTTCTCCTCAACCTCTCCCCTCCCTGAGGCGAGATGACCCTTGGGTTAAACCACCACCAGTCATCTCTCTCTCTAATGAGAAAGCAGCCCTGGTAAGACAACGTCCTGGTAAATCTCACCTGGATTTAAGCCAATATATAAAAGATCACGACTTAAGAGCAGTTATTGGGGCAGGTGAGAATGTGGGATTCAAAGTCAGTCAGATCATTGGTGATCACATTGTTGGTCAGAGCAGACCCAAGGAGCAGAATGGGCTGCTGCTGCTCCTGATTCATACATTTGTATGCCATTTCTATCATTCAACTAATGGCAGCTCTGGCTTCAGTTACCTAGAAATTCCTCCTAATGTTTCTTTACTGATCTCTCTTCCTTTGAGATGATGCTTAAAAGTAATTTATTTGATCAGACCTGACCTAATCAAGTTACACAGATTTTATTTGACAATGCTCCAGTGACATTCCTTGAAATGTTTAATCTTGAAGATACTATGTAAATACAGGTTGTTGCAACTTGAAACAAAGGGGATTGTTACAGCTGAAGAAATTGAATAAAAGTTGTGCAGTTTCAACTAGTTATGGATTTAATAGGGATAAGGCATTTCACTTAGTGTGTCAGTAAAATATCAGAACTGAAAGATCACAGGTGTGCAGAAATAAGATAGGGAGTTGGGGACAGCTAGGGGACACAATAAGATAATGTGAACATTGGGTAAATACACACAATGTCTATTGTGTGTATTGTGGGAACTGAGCAAACTAACAGCAGGACATCTAGCCAACATAGTGCCAACTGATCAGATTAAGATTTTTATAAGTGACCCATTGTGTATAAAAACTGCAAACACTTTGGATTTGGAGTTTAGTCTTAGATTAATAAGGCAGACTCTCCTTGCATTCACTCAAAATTATCAGAACCTGCTCCAGAGTCTCCTACTAGTTTATCAAGTTAAACAAAAAATAAGCACAAAATGATTCATGGCATTTGTTTGACCTGCACAGTTTGTACAGGTCATAGGGTTTTATATATGATTTTGATCAAGTACTCACCATTCCATGATCACGGGGTGAAGTAAAGCATTGTTCACATTAAACCTGGAAACAAGAGAGTTTATTTTAGTCAGGTTTCCTCTGAAATCTGCAATACATTGTCTCCTGGCTCCTTCAACCCTCTCATCTGCCATTTATTCTCATTGTTTAATGAGAGCAAAGTAAGCACAATGAACTAGGTCAATCCCTGTAGAGAATAGCCCGGTTACCACATCGCATCTTCATAAGTGATAGTGAGCTAATTTCATTGAATACTGACCAATTAAATAGAGTATGACCAAGTTAATAAAAGGGACCAACCAAGTGCACATACCGCTCCATGACAAAATTACCTTTCCAAACCCTCTGCACCATCACCCACCCCGTCCAATGTTAGCAATCCCCCTCATCACCTCCATAAATCTTGCAAACCCTGACAGCTGTCCTTTGTTAGAGACAGGGTTTCCTTCAAATTAACAACCACATGCCTTGGCTCAATGACACCAGAGCGGGTAAATGACCCCAGTGAGGAGCTGGATAGCTACCTCAGCCCAGCGAAGGTCCAGCAGTTCGTGCTCACCATGGGGATGCAGACAGCTACCCCAGAGACAGGACAGTCAAATGGGCAATGGTAACCCCATAAACTGGGGGTTAAAGAAGGTTCCTTTGCTATTGTATAACAGGGCACCCACTCAGTAAGTGGGTTCCGCTGAAGCCACAGCTAAATAATAAGAGACTGGATGGTTAATAAAGGGAACTGTAAATTCAATTAATTCAATCTGTTCTTTGTAATGTTAAGCCATGCAATGTATATATCTATGAACGATATGACAAATTGCACAGGTACCAAAGATTTATTTCTATGAATAAAGTATATTTTGAAATTAAAAAAACAACCACATTTGGTACAAATAAAACTCAAAGCAGGAGTACACATGCCTGACTGGTCGAGGAGTGGAGACATTGTGGAACCTGGGACTATTCATCTTTGAGCAGAGAAGGTAAAATCGGGAGGTTTAATAGGAGGTGGTTCGAATTATGAAGGATCTTGACAGCTTGTCTCAAAAAAAGGAGAAACTGCTTCCAGTGCCAGAAGGACATCAGGAGTCAGGGTTATGATCTTTGGAAAAAAGCCAAAACGAGGGAAACTGAATTCAGTTCTTTATTCAGTGAGAAAATGCTGCCTGAAAGGGCAATGGAAGCAGATTTATTTTTGACGCTCAAAAGGGGAAAGCTTGGGGAGTGGGAATAATCACAATTCATTCAAAGAGTTGGCAGAGACACAATTAGCCAAATAGAATCAGATAGTTTCAGCACGGGGATAAGGTCTTTCAATTATGTTAATGTTCACTCAACGAGTTACAGAATTTGTCCAGCAGGCCGGCACTTTCCCGACTGCATTGCAAGTGTTTCTTCTGCCTCCGCCACACTCAGGGAGTACATTCCAGATTTGGAACCACTCACTGTGTGAAAAACATTGGTCAACTGTTCCACTTCTGTACGAGATTCAAAACGAGGAGTTATGAGGTAGTGCCAGAGACTAGGCGGCTTGGAATGACGCCTATGGGACAGAAACAGAATGGCCTATCCTTCAAACGTTTCCAAGAAATCAGGAAGCCCAATGACAGATTTATTGGATTGGACAATGAAGAGCAAGTGACTGTTGTGTCTCTCATCCTGGCTCTGGGTGGATTCTGTTCAAAGGGTCAGTGAGGATTTGATCATCTGAATGGCCTCGTCCCGTACTGTAAAGATTTTCTGATGATTTAGTAATTATCATCGGTTGATGGATAATGAAGGTGATGGCCGGGAAGTATTATACTAGATAGATTAACAGAGGTATCGACATTAATCTAAAAGCCCAAGTAATGTTCAAAGGAGCTGGTTTTTAACAGCACCAGGGCATGGCAGACGGTAGAATTTGAATTGAACAGAATCCAGAATTTCATGCTCATGAATCCATTGCTGATTGTTGGAAAAACCCATCCAGTTCACTAATGCCCTTCAGAGAAGGAAATCTGCCATCCTTACATCTGGCCTACATGTGACTCCAGACCCACAGTAATACGGTTGGGCAGTTTGGGATGGATAATAAATTGCTGCCCAACCCAGGAATGCCCTTATCCCATGAGTGAATTTTTTTAAAAAATCTCCAACTAGGATCACGCAATTAGTTGAACAACTACCTTAGGTTTAGGTTAAACATATACAGAACAGGAGAGAAGCTCCAGGCCACAACACAGTAGGTAAAAACAATGACAGCAGATGCTGGAAACCAGAGTCTAGATTAGAGTGGTGCTGGAAAAACACAGCAGTTCAGGCAGCATCCGAGGAGCAGTAAAATCGACATTTCGGGCAAAAGCCCTTCATCAGGAATACAGGTAGAGAGCCTGAAGGGTGGAGAGATAAGTGAGAGGAGGGTGGGGTGGGGAGAAAGTAGCATAGAATACAATAGGTGAGTGGGGGAGGGGATGAAGGTGATAGGTTAGGGGGGAGGGTCGAGTGGATAGGTGGAAAAGATGATAAGCAGGTAGGACAAGTCATGGGGACAGTGCTGAGCTGAAGTTTGGAACTGGGGTGAGGTGGGGGGGGGGGGGGGTGGGGGGGGGGGAAATGAGGAAACTGGTGAAGTCCACATTGATGCCCTGGGGTTGAAGTGTTCCGAGATGGAAGAGGAGGCATTCTTCCTCCAGGCGTCTGGTGGTGAGGGAGCAGCGGTGAAGGAGGCCCAGGACCTCCATGTCCTCGGCAGAGTGGGAGGGGGAGGTGAAATGTTAGGCCACGGGGCGGTGTGGTTGATTGGTGCGTGTGTCCCGGAGATGTTCCCTAAAGCGCTCTGCTAGGAGACATCCAGTCTCCCCAATGTAGAGGAGACTGCATCAGAAGCAACGGATACAATAAATGATATTGGTGGATGTGCAGGTAAAACTTTGATGGAGGTGGAAGGCTCCTTTAGGGGCTTGGATAGAGGTGAGGGAGGTTTTGCAATTCCTGCGATGGCAGGGGAAGGTGCCAGGATGGGAGGGTGGGTTCTGGGGGTTGTGGACCTGATGAGGTAGTCATGGAGGGAACAGTCTTTGCGGAAGGCGGAAAGGGGTAGGGAGGGAAGTATATCCCTGGTGGTGGGGTCCGTTTGGAGGTGGCGAAAATGTTGGCAGATGATTTGGTTTATGCGAAGGTTGTTAGGGTGGAAGGTTAGCACCAAGGGCGTTCTGTCCTTGTTACGGTTGGAAGGGTGGGGTCTGAGGGCGGAGGTGCGGGATGTGGATGGAGGGCATCTTTAACCACGTGGGAAGGGAAATTGCAGTCGCTAAAGAAGGAGGCCATCTGGTGTGTTCTGTGGTGGAATTGGTCCACCTGGGAGCAGATACGGCAGAGGCGGAGGAATTGGGAATACGGGATGGCATTTTTGCAGGAGGTAGAGTGGGAAGAGGTGTAATCCAGGTAGTGTGGGAGTCGGTGGGTTTGTAAAAAATGTTGGTATCAAGTCGGTCGTCATTAATGGAGATGGAGAAGTCCAGGAAGGGGAGGGAGGTGTCAGAGATGGTCCAGGTAAATTTAAGGTCAGGGTGGAATATGTTGGTGAAGTTGATGAATTGCTCAACCTCCTCGCGGGAGCACGAGGTGGTGCCAATGCAGTCATCAATGTAGTGGAGGAAGAGGTGGGGAGAGGTGCCGGTGTAATTACGGAAGATCGACTGTTCTACGTAGCCAAAGAGACAGGCAGGTGCCCATGGCTACCCCTTTGGTCTGGAGGAAGTGGGAAGATTTGAAGGAGAAATTGTTAAGGGCAAGGACCAGTTCGGCCAAACGAATGAGAGTGTCAGTGGAAGGGTACTGTTGGTGACGCCAGGAGAGGAAGAAACGGGAGGGCTTGGAGGTCCTGGTCATGCTGGATGGAGGTATAGAGGGATTGGTCAAGATGAGGTGTTGGGAGCCGGGGAAACGAAAGTCTTGGAGAAGGAGGGGGGCGTGGATGGTGTCTCGAAATTATGTGGGGAGTTCCTGGACTAGGGGAATAGTACAGTGTCGAGGTAAGTGGAAATGAGTTCAGTGGGGCAGGAGCAGGCTGAGACAATGGGTCGGCCAGGCTTGTGGATCTTGGGAAGGAGATAGAACCAGGCAGTGCGGGGTTCCCGGACTATGAGGTTGGAAACTGTGGGTGGGAGATCAGGACAGAACAGAGACTGACTGTGGGATACATTCACTCAAAAGACAAAAAGAAAGAAGAAAGTTCACGATAGGGCAGCAAGCAGGTGATTCTTTGGGGAATATTGGTCATTTCTGTCTCACTCCCAGTGTGATAAGCGTGTTACACTTTTGTTTGGGGTCTAATAAGGTGAGGCAGGCAGCTCAGTTCTATCGAATGCACATTAATATGCCTCACTGGCATAATAACAGAAAATCAATTCCCCCGATTCCAAAAGTCATCAGAAAGTTAAAGATGTTAAACAATACTTGAAACTCCCAGGGAACCTGGTTTTCAGATCAAGATTGACAAAATACAGACCAGGCTTCTGTACTAAAGTTACTACTAATCACAGGTAATTAGGCTCCAGTAAAGAGACCATTATGAATCATCAGCATACAACGCCACTAATTATCACTCTAACATCCTTGTAAACTCTACAGAGACAAACAGGAAAAAATGTATGGGTATTACAGCTGGAGAGAAATGTGAAAAAGCTGTTCAGAGGTCTCTGTTCACAGAACCTTGATTCTTGTGCTGATCAGTTCTCTATCTTTGGATGTTTTCAGTGGTTTGTAGGAGGCACAGAGTGGCTGGTTCACTTATAAAAGGTTTCTGACTTGTTAATTATAGTCACAGCAATTGCTGAAGGAATCAAAGTGGCTTTCTTGGGCCCTCTCCCTGGACTGAGAGGCCTGGGTTCATGTCCCACCTGTTCCCTTCCTAGTTAAAGATGTTTTTAAAAATTCATTCACAAGGATGAGGGCAGCGCTGGCTAGGCCAACATTTGATTGCCTACCCCTAACTGCTTCGAGGGTAATCGAGAGTTATCATTACTGTGGGTGTAGAGTCACAGGTATGGCAGACCAGAAAAGGATGGTAGATTTACTTTCTTCAAGGACATTCATGAAGCAGACGGGTTTTTCTAGAGTCATAGAGAGATGTACAGCATAGAAACAGACCCTTCGGTCCAACCCGTCCATGCCGACCAGATATCCCAACCCAATCTAGTCCCACCTGCCAGCACCCGGCCCATATCCATCCAATCCCTTCCTATTCATATACCCATCCAGGTGTCTCTTAAATGTTGCAATTGTACCAGCCTCCACCACTTCCTCCGGCAGCTCATTCCACACACGTACCACCCTCTGTGTGAAAATGTTGCACCTTAGGTCTCTTTTATATCTTTCCCCTCTCACCCTAAACCTATGCCCTCTAATTCTGGACTTCCCGACCCCAGGGAAAAGACTTTGTCTATTTATCCTATCCATGCCCCTCATAATTTTGTAAACCTCTATAAGGTCACCCCTCAGTCTCTGACGCTCCAGGGAAAACAGCCCTTGCTTGTTCAGCCTCTACCTGTAGCGCAGATCCTCCAACCCTGGCAACATCCTTGTAAATCTTTTCTGCATCCTTTTAGGTTTCACAATATCTTTCTGACAGGAAGGAGACCAGAATCGCACGCAATATTCCAACAGTGGCCTAACCAATGCCCTGTATAGCTGCAACATGACCTCCCAACTCCTGGACTCAATACTCTGACCAATAAAGGAAAGCATAACAATCTGCGACTCCACTTTCAAGGAGCTATGAACCTGCACTCCAAGGTCTCTCTGTTCAGCAACACTCCCTAGGACCTTACCATTAAGTATATGTCCTGCTAAGATTTGCTTTTCCAAAATGCAGCACCTGGCATTTATCTGAATTAAACTCCATCTGCCACTTCTCAGCCCATTGGTCCAGATCCTGTTGTAATCTGAGGTAACCCTCTTCACTGTCCACTACACATCCAATTTTGGTGTCATCTGCAAACTTACTCATTGTATCTCTTATGCTTGCATCCAAATCATTTATGTAAATGACAAAAAGTAGAGGACCCAGCACCGATCCTTGTGTCACTCCACTGGTCACAGGCCTCCAGTCTGAAAAACAACCCTCCACCACCACCCTCTTGTCTTCTAGCTTTGAGCCAGTTCTGTATCCAAATGGCTAGTTCACCCTGTATTCCATGAGATCCACCCTTCCTAAACTGTCTCCCATGGGGAACCTTGTCGAACACCTTACTGATGTCTATATAGATCACATCTACCACTCTGCCCTCATCAATCCTCTTTGTTACTTCTTCAAAAAAACTGTATCAAGTTTGTGAGACATGATTTCCCACGCACAAAGCCATGCTGACTATCCCCAATCAGCCCTTGCCTTTCCAAATACATGTACATCCTGTCCCTCAGGATTCCCTCCAACAACTTGCCCACCACCAACGTCAGGCTCACAATCTATAGTTCCCTGGCTTGTCTTTACCGCCTTTCTTAAACACTGGCACCACGTTTGCCAACCTCCAGTCTTCCGGCACCTCACCTGTGACTATCGATGATACAAATATCTCAGCAAGAGGCCCAGCAATCACTTCTCTAGCTTCCCACAGAGTCCTCGGGTACACCTGATCAGGTCCTGGGGATTTATCCACCTTTAACCGTTTCAAGACATCCAGCACTTCCTCCTCTGTAATCTGGACATTTTGCAAGATGTCACCATCTATTTCCCTACAGTCTATATCTTCCATATCCTTTTCCACAGTAAATACTGATGCAAAATATTCATTTAGTATCTCCCCCATTTTCTGCGGCTCCACACAAAGGCTGCCTTGCTGATCTTTGAGGGGCCCTATTCTCTCTCTAGTTACCCTTTTGTTCTTAATATATTTGTAAAAACACTTTGGATTCTTCTTAATTATATTTGCCAAAGCTACCTCATGTCCCCATTTTGCCCTCCTGATTTCTGTCAAGTATACTCCTATTTCCTTTATACTCATCTAAGGATTCACTCAATCTGTCCTCTCTATCCCTGACATATGCTTCCTTCTTTTTCTTAACCAAACCCTCAATTTCTTTAGTCATCCAGCATTCCCTATACCTACCAGCCTTCCCTTTCATCCTGACAGGAATATACTTTCTCTGGATTCTTGTTATCTCATTTCTGAAGGCTCACAATTTTCCAGCCAGCCCTTTACTTGCGAACATCTGCCTCCAATCAGCTTTCGAAAGTTCTGGCCTAACACCGTCAAAATTGGCCTTTCTCCAATTTAGAGCTTCAACTTTTAGATCTGGTCTATCCTTTTCCATCACCATTTTAAAACGAATAGAATTATGGTCGCTGGCCCCAAAGTGCTCCCTCGCTGACACCTCAGTCACCTCTCCTGCCTTATTTCCCAAGAGTAGGTCAAGTTTTGCACCTTCTCTAGTAGGTACATCCACACACTGAATCAGAAAATTGTCTTGTACACACTTACAAAATTCCTCTCCATCTAAACCTTTAACACTATAGCAGTCCCAGTCGATGTTTGGAAAGTTAAAATCCCCTACCATAACCACCCTATTATTCTTACAGATAGCTGAGATCTCCTTACATGTTTGTTTCTCAATTTCCCTCTGACTATTGGGGGTGTATAATACAATCCCAATAAGTGATCATCCCTTTCTTATTTCTCAGTTCCACCCAAATAACTTCCTTAGATGTGTTTCGGGGAATATTCTCCCTCAGCACAGCTGTAATGCTATCCCTTATCAAAAATGCCACTCCCCCTCCTCTCTTGCCTCCCTTTCTATCCTTCCTGTAGCATTTGTATCCTGGAACATTAAGCTGCCAGTCCTGCCCATCCCTGAGCCATGTTTCTGTAATTGCTATTAAAACTCAGTCCCATGTTCCTAACCATGCCCTGAGTTCATCTGCCTTCCCTGTTAGTCCCCTTGCATTGAAATAAATGCAGTTTAATTTATTAGTCCTATCTTGTCCCTGCCTGCCCTGACTGTTTGACTCACTTCTGCTCTCAGCTGTACCCGTCTCAGATCGATCTCTTTCCTCACTATCTCCCTGGGTCTCCCTTCCCCTCCCCCTTTTCACCAGAGAGGTTGTAAAAGAGAGAGACTCCAAAAAGTCTGAGGTTGAAAGGTTTTAGGGTCAATTTGATAACAGCTTACAGATACTGCCTCAGACAAAAGGCTGTTAAGTTTAAGAAAAAGCTTGTACCATGAAAGGGGAGTGGCCAGTTACCCCAGCTCAGCTTCTCTCTGGTTTGATTTAGTCTAATTTTCTCCCCAAAGGCAGCTTTTGGAGGCTGCTGGTCCAAGAAACAGCTACATGAAAGTAACAGGTACATGCTGATCCTCTCTCTCTGACTTCTCTCCTCTAAGACCCTGGGTTTGATTTCACCTTTGATGCCCAGGGCAGTTTATGGGGATTGATGCAACAATTTGGAACAGCATCATTAAGTAGGGATAATCTGTTGGCTCTTTAAAGAGGTTAAGTTATTCCGTATTCTGTTGTTTCTATTTCATTCAGTAATCTTGTAAATAAATTCTGTTTTGTTTAAAACTAAGCGGTTTTAATATCCATGTTACATCTGCTTAAAACAACAAGCAAAGATAGGGTCTGGGCTACTTTCTTGAAACATTTTGAGGGGGTCTGGCCTGGTCCATAACCACCTCTACATGCTCAGTGGGTCAAATCTCAACAGGACTGGGACCATGACTGTGGCAGTTTGCTGTTACTGCCAGAGGAAGATAGGTTAGCTTAGCAAGGAGATTGGAATTTGGGAGAGAAACAACGACAGGAAATAGACACGGGAGTTGCTGCTCAGTGGGCATCAACAATTGAACGGCGATGTCATAACTATTGCTAGGAAAGAGCTGAACAGTTCAATATCCCTGGTAAAGGGACTGGGGATCATGTTCTTAATGAACACTATGCATCCCGCCTCCACAGAAGTCAGTGGAGAACATTATTCGGACCGTGGTCCATCTGATCCAATAGCAAACCTATGGATTAGGCAACGACTCTTGTTGTGTTGACTTCTCTTCACCTTTAGTACCATCTAAGCATAATAAAAATTTGAAACAAGGGAGCACACATTTCTAAAAGTGAAAAGGAGGAGGTTTAGACAGGATTTGAACATGATTTGTTTTCATCCAGAGGGTAGTGGGGATGTTTTGCCTGGGAGGTTGAGGTCGTTAACCTCAACCTTTAGAAAGTACTTGGATAAGCTCTTGAAGTATCATACCATTCACAGTTACGGGACTAGTGTGGGAAAATGGGACTAGCGTGGGTAGTACATTTTTGGTGATACAGATTCGATCGGCCGTATGGCCTCTTCAGTTCTGAGGGATTCTGTCAGACTTCACAACAGGATTCAACAATTGTCACTTTCTGGAGGTTACAAGGATCCCATGTTAACAGACACTGGATTTTCTCTATGTGAATGATTGCCAATTAGAGTATATCGATACAAAGACCACCAAGTATGTTGTGGATACAGGACTTGAGTGTCTCATCAGTAATAAGGACTATAGGAACTAGATGCAGATATTTATGAAAGAGGGAGAAAACAATTCTCCTACAACCGTGGAAGTTTTCATCTTGATTGTGGTCAAGTGCTACACTTCCACGCTATCCCTCCCCTTCCCGTTGTCTTGGGAAACAGACTCAGAGTACTGAAACTCCGGACACAGGCAGGAAGAGCATTGGAATTGCAATATTCGTCTTGATGAAAACTGCTCTTGGAAGAATTTCAACAAAAGAGTGATGATAAGTGAGCCTATGCCTCAGTATGACTGCTGGACGTGTTCAAGGAAAGGCCTACAATTCTCCAGAGGTAGGACAAGTCAGTTCTTGACCTTGTCTGTACATTCCTCCATAACTTGAACACAGCAGTTTCGTAGATAGATGAAGTCACTGTGATAGAGGATCATAATATATTTCAGAACTTTGCATCTAAAGTGAAGGAAGCAGATCTGATTTTCTTTAAAGATCAGAAATTAATTTTAAACATTTTACAAGAAGTCATGTGATCTCAGCAAAGTGATCAGAAAGCCTCTTGGGGAGATGTTTGCAGAGTTGAGTTCTATCGCCACCAGAGAGAAAGGGGGCAGAAGCAGGGGGTTAAACCACGTGGCCCAAGCCAGCAGACGTGCTGACATTAGCAGGCTCCAAGTAGTCAGGGTTAGGGAGATGTCCCAAAGTGTCAGAGTCAGGGGAGGCACTTTGGGCCATCGAATTTGTGCTGACCTCCTGCTCCCACTTTTCAGCATTTGACTCATATCCTTTAATGTTGTGAGACTTTAATTGCTGAGGTGTTAGTCGGGGAACACAGACTAGTGACCATGATTCTATTAGTTTTAAAATAGTTATGGAACAGGATAAGCCTTCCATAAAAGTTAAATATTTTAATTGGAGTAAGGTGAATCAAGGTTTGTGCGAAGATCTGTAGCTCAGGTGCTCGTTGTTGTGGTTCTGTTCGCCGAGCTGGAAGTTTTTGTTGCAAACGTTTCGTCCCCTGGCTAGGCGACATCGTCAGTGCTTTGGAGCCTCCTGCGAAGCGCTTCTTTGATGTTTCTTCTGGTATTTATAGTGGTCTGTCCTTGCCGCTTCCGGTTGTCAGTTTCAGCTGTCCGCTGTAGTGGTTGGTATATTGGGTCCAGGTCGATGTGTTTGTTGATGGAGTTTGTGGATGAATGCCATGCCTCTAGGAATTCCCTGGCTGTTCTCTGTCTGGCTTGCCCTATGATAGTGGTGTTGTCCCAGTCGAATTCATGTTGCTTGTTGTCTGTGTGTGTGGCTACTAGGGATAGCTGGTCGTGTCGTTTCGTGGCTAGTTGATGTTCATGTATGCGAATTGTTAGCGGTCTTCCTGTCTGTCCTATATAGTGTTTTGTGCAGTCCTTGCATGGTATTTTGTACACTCCATTAGTTTTGCTCATGTTGGGTATCGGGTCCTTCGTTCTAGTGAGTTGTCGTCTGAGCGTGGCTGTTGGTTTGTGTGCCGTTATGAGTCCTAAGGGACGCAGTAGTCTGGCTGTCAGTTCAGAAACGCTCCTGATGTATGGTAGTGTGGCTAGTCCTTTTGGTTGTGGCACGTCCTCATTCCGTGGTCTTTCTCTTAGGCATCTGTTGATGAAGTTGCGCGGGTATCTGTTTTTGGCGAATACATTGTATAGGTGTTCCTCTTCCTCTTTTTGCAGTTCTGGTGTACTGCAGTGTGTTGTGGGTGAATAAAGATTGAGGTTCTAGTTAATAGATAACAGACAATAGGTGCAGGAGTAGGCCATCCTGCCCTTCAAGCCTGCACCACCATTCATTATGATCATGGCTGATCATCCTTAATCAGTATCCTGTTCCTGCCTTATCTCCATAACCCTTGATTCCACTATCCTTCAGAGCTCTATCCAACTCTTTCATGAAAGTATCCAGAGACTGGGCCTCCACTGCCCTCTGGGGCAGAGCAGTCCACACATCCACCACTCTCTGGGGTAAGAAGTTTCTCCAATGTGGAGACCATTCCAATGCAGGTAGACCATTCCAAGCCCCTACTACTGAGTAAAGAAACTATCCCCGATATCTGTCCTAAATCTCTCATCCCTCAATTTAAAGCTATGTCCCCTGATGTTAGCCTTCACCATCCGAGGAAAAAGGCTCTCACTGTCCACCTGATCTAACCCTCTGATTATCTTATACATGCCCAATAAGTCACACTCAACTTTCTTCCCTCCAACAAGAACAGCCTCAGTTCCCTCAGCCTTTCCTCGTACGACCTTCCTTCTATACCAGGCAACATCCTAGGAAATCTCCTCTGAACCCTTTCCAAAGCTTCCACATCCTTCCCATAATGCAGTGACCAGAACTGCACGTAATACTCCAGGAGCGGCCATACCAGTGTCATGTTCAGCTGAAGCGTGACCTCGTGGCTCCGAAACTTCACAATAAATGCAATGCACCATGTGTGTTCTGAACAACCCTATCAACCTGAGTGGGAGCTTTCAGGGATTTATGCACCTGGACACTGATCTCTCTGTTCATCTATACTGCTAAGAATTTTACCATTAGCCCAGTACTTTGCATCCCTGTTACTTCTTCAGAAGTGAACTACATCACACCTTTCTGCATTAAACTCCATTTGCCACTTCTCTGCATCTTACCCATGTCTTTCTGTAACCCACAATATCCTTAGGCACCATCTACTACTCTGCCTACCTTAGCGTCATCCGCAAATTTACTAACCCATCCTTCTACACCCACCTCCAGATCATTGATAAAAATGACAAACAGCAATGGCCCCAAAACAGATCCTTGCGACACATCACTGTTAACTGAGCTCCAGGATGAACATTTCCCATCAACCACCACCACCCGTCTTTTCAACTAGCCAATTTCTCATCCAAACCACTAAATCACCTTCAATCCCAAAACACCTTATTTTGTGCAATAGCCTACCGTGTGGAACCTTATCAAACACCTTACTGAAGTACATCAACCGCTTTACATTCATCCACCTGTTTTGTCACCTTCTCGAAAATCTCAATAAGGTTAGTGAGGCACGACCTACTCTTCACTAAACAGTGTTGAGTATCTCGAATAAAATTATTCCTTTTCAGATGATTATAAATCCCCTCTCTTACACCTTTTCCAACACCTTACCCACAACCGAAGTAAGGCTCAATGGCCTATAATTACCAGGGTTGAGCCGACTCCCTTCCTTTAACAAGGAAGCAATATTTGCTACCCTCCAGTCTTCTGACACTGCAATGATGACATAAAGATCAAAGCCAAAGGCTCTGCAATCTCCTCCCTGGCTTCCCAGAGAATCCGAGGATAAATCCCATCCAGCCCAGGGGTTTTATCTATTTTCAGATCTTCCAAAATTGCTAAAACATCCTCACTGTCAACTGCAATCCCATCTAATCTTGTAGTCTATATCTCTGTATTCTCACTAACATTACCCTTTTCCAATGTGGATACTCAAAGTATTCATTAAGCGCTTCCCCTATATCCTTAAAATACACACACAACTATCTCCGATTGGCCCTAGTCTTACTCTAGTCATTCTTATATTCCCGATATACCTATAGAAGGCCTCAGGGTTTTACTTGATCCTATCCACCAACAACTTCTCATTGTCCCCTCCTGGGTCCTCTTAATCCCTCTCTTTAGATCTTCTCTTGCTAACTTATAACTCTCAAACCCCCTAACTGAGCCTTCACTCCTCATCCTCACATAAGCCTCCTTCTTCCTCTTGACAACAGTTTCAACTTGGCTTTCTCTCTTGACAACTACCTCCCTGCCTGATAGGTTTATATTTATCAAGGACCCGCAGTAGCTGTTCCTTGAATAAGCCCCACATTTCAATTGTGCCCATCTCCTGCAGTTTCCTTCCCCATCCTAAGCATCCTAAATCTTGCCTAATCGCATCATAATTGCCTTTCCCCCAGTTAAACCTATTTCCCTGACGTATATACCTAACCCTGCCCATTGTGATTGTAAACATAACAAAATTATGGGCCCTATCACCAAAGTGCTCACCTACCTCCAAATCTAACACCTGGTCAGGTTCATTCCCCAGTATCAAATCCAATGTGACCTCGCCCGTTGTTGGCCTGTCTACATACTGTGTCAGAAAACCCTCCTGCACACATTGAACAAACACTGACCCATCTAAACTACTGGAACTAGAGTATTCCCAGTCAATACTGGGGAACTTAAAGTCCCCCATTACAACTACCCTGTTACTCCTGCTCCTATCGAGAATCATCTTTCCTTTCCTCTACATCCCTGGAGCAATTCAGAGGCCTATAGAAAACTCCCAACAGGGTGACCTCTTCTTTCCTGTTTCTAACCTCAGCCCATACTACCTCAGTGGATAAGCCCTCAAACATTCTCTCAGCTGCTGTAATACTACCCTTGATTAATAATACCACACCCCGCCTCTTTTACCATCTTCTCTATTCTTGCTGAAATATTTAAATCCCGGAACCTGCAACAACCATTCCTGTCCCTGCTCTAGCCATGTCTCTGAAATGGCCACAACATCAAAATCCCAGGTACCAACCCATGCTGCAAGTTCACCCACCTTATTCCAGATGCTCCTGGCATTGAAGTACACACATTTGAAACCAACATCCTGATTGCTGGTGCCCTCTCATGACCTTGTAAACCTATCCCTGACCTCACTAGCCTCAACCTCCTCCACACTAGAACTACAACTCAGGTTCCCATCCCCCTGCTGCTTTAGGTCAAGGGTAATTCAAAGAGATTCTACGAGAACATGAAGACGAAAACAGCAATTAAAGGGGGCACAGGGCACCTTAAAGATCAACACAATCGAGTCCGTGGTGATCCTCAGGTGACGGGAGAGATACTAAATGATATTTTGCATCAGTTCTTACTGTGGAGAAAGAAATGAAGGCAAGAGAACTTAAGGAAATAAATATTGATGTTGTGAAAACAGTTCACTTTACTGAAAGAGTAAGTGCTGGAGGTCTTAGAAAATATAAAAGGTGGATAAATCTCTGGGATCTGATCGAATATATCCCAGGATGTTGTGGGACTTATAGTAGATATATTTGTGCCATGGATGGGATAAACATAGCTGGAGGACCAGAGGGTGGCTAATGTTGTGCCTTTAAGAAAGGCTGTAAGGAGAAACCTGGGAACTACAAACCCATCAGTGGTGGGTAACTTCTTGGAGGTGATTCCGAAAAGTAGGATTACGTGCATTTGGAGAGGCAAGAACTGATTAGGGATAGTCAGCATGACTTTGAGAGAGGGAAATTGTGTCTCACAAACTTGATTGAGGTATTTGAGGAAATAACCCAAAAAGGTTGATGAGGGCAGAGATGTAGACTACTTTTCCTTGGATTTTAGGAAAGCCTTTGACAAGGTTCCGCACGGTGGACTAATTTGTAAAGTTAGATCACACGGGGTTCAGGGTGAGCTTGCCAATCAGTACAAAAGTAGAGACACAGGGTGGTGACCGAGTGTTCTTTTTCAGATTGGAGGCCTATGACCAACGTTGTTCCACTGGGATTGGTACTAGGCCCACTTGTCTGTCATTTATATAAACGATTTGAATGAGAATGTAGGAGGCATGGTTAGTAAGTTTGCAGATAACCCCAAAATTGGTGGTAGAGCAGACAGTGAAGATTATCATCTAAGATTACAAAGAGATCTTGGCTGGGGTCGTTTTCTTTAGAACAGAGGTGAGTGAGGGGAGATTTAATCAACACACTTTGAGAGTACCTAGTGAGGATACATTGCAAAGACCCACTTGCCTTAAAAATGGTGTTGGATATTAAGATTCCTTAAGCTGAATTTTCTTAACATTTACCATGTAGTCAGAGATTTCATTGAACAGATGTCACAGCAGTCATTAACTTTCCAAAATTCTAATGTATGAAAACCAAGGGAAGAATTACAAGAAACTGAGGTCACAATGCCCATTGAACTAATGTCAACAATTTACCTCGCACCAAATACATCATCACATCAGTGTATTCTTTCAAACATAAATTTCTTTCTGGCAGGGTAAACTAATCCTCTGATGAAGGCAGGCAAAGTGACAATGATCATCCCACATCACAAACTACGGTGCCATGGCCATTGGCTCAAAGGTTCCGACTACTGACTGAGGAAAAATAATCTGTAGAGAAACAGGATACACCAAGTCAGGGTTCTGAAGGCCCTACCTTGTGGCCAACATACCGGAGTATTTTATATCCCCTTGCTCCCAGAGGTGCGTAACAACATCTCCGAATAGGCTGATTAGGAAAAGATAGAACAGATCCTTGGGGCAGAGGAGGTCCTAAAGAGTTCTCAACCAGAGGAGCTTGTAGGCAGCAGCTCTCATCAGGCAGATGGAAGATAGACCAGATGAAACACCAAGATGACCTAGGGAACAGCTCTGCAACACTTCACTAGACAACAGGATGCTGCCTTCACAACTTTAACAAGACCAACATATTCCATACCAACAGCTTGTTTATACTCTGATATTAGGTAACTGAGTGCAAACATCTAAAATCAACAGCAGGTAAATAACCAGAGTGGAGGGGAGTATAGATTTAAAGAAATTGGCAGAAGGATTGGTAGAGTGTTGAAGAGAGTCCTTTTACCCAGATCAGTGCTGGGGCTCTGGAAATCAATTTGAAAAAAAGATGCTAGAGGCAGAAACCCTCATTACATTATAAATACGGATATACACTTGAATTGCTGTAACCTGCAGAGCTAAAGACCAAGAGGAGGAAAGCATGATCAGGCTGGCTCACATTTCCAACTAGTACAGGCACAATGGACCAAATGGCCTCTTCCATGCCATAACTTTTCAATGCAGTTATGACAGCAGAAATTCACATCCAGCTGGCACGTTTAGTGCACTGGGATCGTTGCTAGCTACAAATACCTATAAAGGAGTTTCTCCTGACTCTAAAATAATAATCAGCTCATCAGCAAGCTCACTGTAGTCTGGCCCTGGATCAGCTCATTTGCATAGCAATCTGTAATCACTCATTTAACAAGCACACTCAGTGTCAACTTGCCCAGAATTCTGCTGCAGTTATATCTTAATTTGATTATCATTGGATTTTACTATGTTTATCTACAGCCTGTCCCTGGGCAGAAATAAGCTTTCAAGGTAAAAATCCTTCAGTGACCTTCAGATGCTGTAATACCAATCTGTTTAAAATGCTATTGCTAAATGGACAGAACAATCTCAACATTCCAGGATTGTCTGGGGACTTCAAGCCTGAAAGCATATACTCCAGGACAGGAAGGCACAATGTATTTCTGTAATTGCACACAGGACAGAAACAGGCCATTCAGCCCAACCAGCCTGTGCTGGTCTTTACGTGCTACGAGTCTCTTTCAATTTTCCCTGCTTCATCACTGCTTTTCATCCTAACATTCTATTCCTTTCTCTCCATTTATCTGTCCAGATTCCACTTAGAAAGCATTCTAACTATTTGCCTTAAACACTTGCTGTGGCATTGAGCTTCACACTGTTGAGTAAAGAAATTCTCATCTCCATGTTGTACAGATTTGTAACACAATCTGAGTCAGAAGGTGATGGGTTCACTTGACACTGAGCCCACAGCACTAGACCTGACGAAGGAGCAGCCCGTGATTTCAAATAACCCTGTTGGGACTATAACTTGGTGTCCTCTGACAGTATCAGCCTAGACTGAAGGAATGCTGATTTCGGATAAACTACTTAAAGGAGGTTAAATCTGAAGTTTTAGGTGCAATTGACTGATCTCAGCATCAAGGCTGAACCAGACTGCTTGCATTTACAATATGACTTTGTCACATTCAACACAAATTGTACCTATGGGTCCAGTTAATACTTCACTGAATTCAATAAACACCACACACTGAGGAAATCATGAGGATCAGGTGTGTGATTAAAGATAGATCGCCTGGTGGAAATGTTCAAGACTTGGTCTTCCCTACAGTCATTGTGTTTTATAAGGCATGTTGAGAATCTGTAAGTAGATGTAATAAATGATACCTTGTTTACTCTACAAAGCCCGAGAGAAGATAATATGTTCACACATACTAGACCATGTGTACCCCTAACGACGTACAAACAGATTATAGATGGCAGCAAATATAATCAGTGTGATATGACCCCCTGATCACCCAACTCCATTGTCACCAACCTCCCCTTACTTCAGCTGCTACTGGAACATATCGCCGACACCAATGTTACCGCCAGAACTGATTATTCCAATATATTCCCAGTATTCTCCCTTCTATAAAAAAGCTCAGCCAAAAGTCTTGTTGGCCATGTCCTGACTCACACCAAGTCCCACCTCTCTATCACCCCTATGCTCACTGACCTACATTGTCTCACACTGATGGCTCAACGTTAAAATTCCCATTTTAAAACCCTGATCTAGGTCGGTTGTTCCCGCAGTCCCTCCCTCTCCACACCACTCCCAGCACCTGAATCTCTTCCAGCCTCTCAATCTTTCACTCTGATTCCAGACACTTAAGCACCTAAAATTCTAACTGACCAGGCTTCTACGGCTAAGGCTCTAAGTTCTGGAATCCCCTCCTTAGATCTCTCGGGTTCAGACTCTTTACTCTCTTTAAGATGCACCATAAAACCTACATCTCTGACCAAGCTTTTTGCCAGTTAACCCATCACATTTATAATGGAAGATACTTTGAGCTTCTCATTAACACTGGAGAATACAGGGCATAACTTAAGTACAGCAAACTTTTTATTACCTGGCACCTATGGGACCAGGACAGTGCCAACTGATCAAATATTCCAGATAATCAAGAGATACACATTGTCAATGTAGAAAAACACTAAGTAATAAAAACATAATGCAGGGGGTATATACGTCACTGTTATACTTTATTTGCAGCATAAATGATGCAGCTTTACCTTAAATAAAACTTGTCACTCGCAGCCTCAACTGATGACTCAGACATAGTGATAATAAATGTCTGGTCCTTCAGGTATATAATTTGTGCTGGTTCATTAAGTACTGGCTAAAACAAAGTTTACTGCCTCATCACTAGAGATGTAACTCGATGACCTGAAGGGCCTAATGTCAGATAAGTACCCTGGTCCTGATGGCTTGCATCCTAGGATCCAAAAAGACGTAGCTACAAAGAAAATGATTGGAATGGTTGTTATTCGCCAAGATTCCATGTTTTTGGAGAAGTGCTGGAAGATTGGAAAACTACTAATAGGACTAATAGGAGAGTAAAAAGCAGGTTAGCTGAACATCTATTGCTGGAAAAGTATTGGAATTAATTAAGGAGAGAATAGAAGTTTGGAAAATTAATTTAATTAAGCTGAGTCAGCGTGGCTTCGTGCAAGTGAAATCATGTCTGACTAATTGTGTTGGCTGGAAACAGTGAGTGGGCATAAGGGACTCCTGTTCAGATTGGTGAGCTGTGACCAGTGAGGTTCCACAGGGACCAAGGCTGAGACCGCAACTATTTACAATAGAAGTGAAGAAGGGAATGTCCTGATGACACAAAAACAGGTGGAAAGGCAGGTTGCGAGAGGGATACAGAGAAATAGTGATAGGTGAAATAAGTGGGTAAGAAGCTTGCAAATGGAATATATGGGAAAATGTGAAGTCGTTCATTTTGAATGAACAGAAGAACAGGATATTATTTAAATTAAGAAAACCTGCAAAAAGCTGCAACACAAAAGAGATGGGGGGGGGGGGGGAGCGACTTGTACATGATACACAGAAAGCTAGCACATGGGCAGCAGGTAATCAGGGAGGGTCATGGAAGGTTGGCCCTTACATGAAGAGGATTTGGAGTAAAAGAGTAGGGAAGTCCAACTGTAAATGTACAAGGTGCTAGTGAGACCATAACTGGAGTACTGTAAGCAGTTTTAATCTCCTGATTCAAAGAGATATCATTTCATTGGAGGCAGTTCAGAGAAGGTTCCCTCGGATGATCCTGGGTATGGAGGGACTGCATTATGAGCAAAGGTTGAACAAGTTGGGACTCTACACCCTGGAGTTTAAACAAATGAGGGAGGACCTCACAAACAGGTCAGATTCTTAAGGATGCTGAGAGGACGCTCCCCCTCATGGGAGAGCCTGGGACTAGATGGCACAGTCTCAGAATAAAGGGGTGGCAATGTAAAACTGAGATGAGAGGGAATTTCTTCTCTCAACAGGATTGAGTGCCTTTGGAACTCCTTGGCACTGAGAGCTGTGGGGACCAGGTCCTTGTGTACATTTTAAGAATGAAGTAGAGATATCATGGATCAGTCGGGGAATCAGGACAGGAATGTGAGCAAGAGAAACACTGGATCAGACATGATTTTACTGAATCAGTGAGCAGGCTGGGAGGGCCAACTGTCCTATCCCATTCCTATTTCCCATGAGCTTATATCACATTTTATGCTCAGAGTCAAACTTTGATTTGTAGTGCTCCAGTGAATTGTTTGGACACATTACGATGCTACATAAATACAAGTTGTTGCCCCACCTTTGGGTAAAAGTTTTAGAATTCTATGCCCAGAATGCAAAAGCAGTCTCGCTTCCTTTAATCCGAGAACCACAGTAAACGTACCAAAACCGTGGGCAGCACGGTGGTACAGTGGTTAGCACAGCGCCAGAGACCTGGGTTCAATTCTTGCCTCAGGCGACTGACTATGTGGAATTTGCACAGTCTTCCACCGGGTGCTCCAGTTTCCTCCCACACTCCAAAGATGTGCAGGTCAGGTAAATTGGTCATGCTAAATTGCCCGTAGTGTTAGATTGGGGGAAAAGGTAGGGGTGTGGGTGGGTGGCGGGTTGGTATGGACTTGTTGGGCTGAAGGGCCTGTTTCCACACTAAGTAATCTAATCTAAAAAACATAGCCATCCATTCAAATCACACTTTCCAGCTCCCAATTCTTAGCCTTAAGTTATACGTGTGGGGCAAATATATAAAAAAAAACTATGTAACTTAGTTTTGAATAAATTTAAAGAACCAGCCTCATTACCGCCTGTATTAGAGAATTCTACACATTCATAACACACTGCAAGAATAAACCCTCTGGTTTAAAAGGCAGACCTCGTTTTCTTAAACTACATCCCAAGATTATGGCATTTCTAAACACCTATTTAGTTATCAGACCCAAAATCTCTAAGAAAGTGGAGGGAAAACTCAGCAGATTAAGCAGCATCTGTGGAGACCAATGGTGTTCTGATGAAAGGCTATTCCTCATGCAATCTTCTAAAATCCACAATACACTGCTTTTGACAAAATCACCCATGCAGCTCAATGACACTCCAATGCTGTGGAGTGCCTTGGGGGGGACTGTCAAAGAAACTACATAAACGCAAGCCTGCTATCGGAAGAACAGCAGGAGCTTATTACAGTGGACTGACTGATAGTTACACCTCAACCAGTCACCGATTTGGTCAGCTTATTTAGGATCTTGCTGTGCCCAAATTGGTTCCCAAATTTCCTGTAGAACGACAGTCACCAGTCTTCAAGAGTACTTAACTGGCTGTGAAAACTCTTTGGGATACCCTGCAGGAAGTGCTGTACAAATGCATTGTCTTCTTTTAGTCAATGGAGCCAATGCAGACTCATGGAGTGTACACAGAGTGGGGGGGTGTTGGATTCTGCATTGAATGACCCCACCCCGTTCAGGAACACAGAATCTCAACTAGGACAGTTAAAATGCCCTGCTCCAGCTTGGTTATAGGATGTGGGTGAAAATGGAGTGAGAGCTAAATAGTATGCTGCTGGAAGGAAACTCGTGAAAGGGAGAAATGAGGATGCACTGGGGAGGGAAGCAGAAAACAATGAACTAGGAACAGAGGTAAGCCACTTGGCCCCTCAACCTGGCTACACCATTCAAAAATGAAACAGGTTTTGTAATATACAATCAAAACTCCGACCTGCCTTAGACACAGCTTTCAGAGCACAATGCTTTAATTCTGATAATAGTCGCGATTTGGAGGAACCGGCGTTGGACTGGGGTGTACAAAGTTAAAAATCACACCACACCAGGTTATAGTCCAACAGGTTGAATTGGAAGCACTAGCTTTCAGAGCGTCGCTCCTTCAATCTGGTGGTTGTGATGAAGGAGCGTCGCTCCAAAAGCTAGTGCTTCCAATTAAACCTGTTGGACTATAACCTGGTGTGGTGTGATTTTTAACTTAATTCTGATAGGCTGGTTTGTGAACTGGCAGTGTTGATTTCTAAATGAGATGAGTGACTGAATACAGCACACCTCAGCAACAAGCAGCAATCACTTCTGTACTGGCTTGGAACAAGGGTCATCACTTGCCTTGTTAGCAGCTTGCAGCTGCACTTTATGAGCCTATTTATGAAATCTAATTTCACTCGGGGTAAAGGGGCAAAGGATTAGTAGTCAATAAAACATTTCACAATGTGCAATTTTTTGCCAGGCTGGTTAACCTTTCAGTACAAAAGGCTTCCATTCTAATCAGGTTTTATTATCTCTATAAATATATTGGACATTCTGACTGCTCATTGATTTTTAGATGGTGCATGTGACTGCACTACAGGATTTGCTGAATGAGTCAAACACTAATGTGCTCTCCAGGTTATAAATGCATCTCTCTTTCCATGGTACTTCACCAACACACATTTTTTAACACTTTCAGCAAATTACAAAATGTAGAGGAGGAACAGTTGAATGCTTTGCAAAAGCAATCTCAGTAGTGACTTAATAGAGGAAGGGTTCTGAGGAAGGGTCACTCGACCTGAAACGTTAACTCGGATTTCTCTCCTTAAATGCTGCCAGACCTGCTGAGTTATTCCAGCAATTTCTATTTTTCTTTCTCAATAAGGAGTCATGTATGTAAAGCAGAGAAGAGGAGATCTTTTTCAGGGGGGCTTAAGTCTTAGCAACAACCTTCCTTAAAAAAGTTGTGGTTGAATATATTTAAGGCAGAGATAGATAGATTTGCGATAATAAAGGGAGTATCTTGGGAGGCTGTTGAACTAGCTAGATAAATGCACATTTACTATCGGAAGAATAGCACAGGAGTTTATTCCAGCATCCTGACCAATTTTTACACCTCAAACAGATTTGATCACTTTCATAACTCAAACTGAAGATTGTTCCATCCATGGAAATTATCATTTGCTTGAGTTGGGAAATGGAGTATACAATGAAAGCAGCAGCAATCTTATAATTTGTTTGTAACGTTTCCCTCAGAGGCCATAAGAAAACTTGTGACAAGCATGAATAATTTTGATATTTTATACAGTGACTTCATACCTAGACTGAAGTTAGAGAGGCAGCAACTCTGATCATGACACAATATAGTTTTCAACTCCTGGATCAAGCAGATTCCTTCTCAATTTAAGATGGATACTTAACCAACAGCATATGGGGATCTGAACACCGATGCTCCATCCTGTAGAGTGGAAATCACCGAGCCTTCTGGAAATACAAATACAATCCAAGGCAACGCTGTACTGACACCAACTCCATCCCAGGGAACACTTCCACCACACTAACTTAGTGTCTGCTAGCTTTAACCTCCATTTACAATCTCTTATCCTAAACTGTCTACATTGGAGCTAGCAACATTTTTATTCCTTCTTGAGATGAATGCCAATGTAAGTCCAACCTTTTAATCAACCCTTAAGGCAGTACTACTAAATCATCTTCTTAAACGGCCAAGGTCAATGCGGTGAAGTTACTCCTGCACAGATAAATGTCTCAATAACAGATCATTCAAATCAACCACACTGCTGAGAGTCTGGAACGACGTGTCGGCCAAACCAGGCAGATTTTTTTCCCTTAAAGTACATGTGTGACCCTGACGACAGGGTTAAGGAGGATGTTCTGTCTCCACTAGTTAGTATGTCAGTAACTAGGAGTCACAATTTCAAGGTTGCCAGGCAGACAGCACGCAGTGAGATGAGGAGAAATGTCTTTACTCAGTGTTGTTAGGATTTGGAATGCACTGCCTGGGAGAGTGATGGAAGGGATTCCACAGTGGGTTTCAAAAGAGCTGGAGATATATTTGAAAGCGATGAAGTTAGAAGGCTTAGGAAATAGGGCTGCAGAGTGGTATAGCTGGGTAGCTCTTTTGGGATAGACAATAGGTTGAATAGCCTCCTCCTATTCTGTAAAATTCCAAGATTCTATAAATCTCGTAAACAAAGAGGACATTATAAACAAGTGTCAAAATTCCAAGGCTAGCAGGCCTTATCAGTGGAATTACTTCTTATAATCAGTACAATACCTGAACGTTTGGATAGAACCAGCTAAAGGTACATTTTAAAGATTAACCAACATGGAATTACAGTGCCTTTAGATCTTCCAAAACATTTTATATGCCACAAGTTGTGTCTGAATTGCAGTCACTTACGCAGAGAAATGAAAACATGCACGGTGAGATTCTGCAGTCAAACAGCTGATCTGTTTTTTGAATGTTTTGGCAAGGGGAGGAAGGCTCATTTTCAGGAGAACTTTCTGCTCCTCATTTCTTTAATGTTTTTAGAAAAAGCATTTGACAAAGCAACGTCACCTCATTCATGTGCTCACATCTGAAGTGAGGTTTGAACCCATGACTTTTGACAGTGACATCCACCCCAAACGATTGTTAAAAATCACAAGTGTGCAGTGATCTCAGTGGTAGGTATTTTCTAATCAATCTGTTTAAAGATGCCACCACACAGCTCTAGATCAGGTGCGATTTGAACACAGGTTTCCAGCTCCAAATATACGGATACTACCACTGCAGTACAAGCACCCTTTGATCTCAGTTGTAATTGTGAAATGTATCGTTAATGTCAGGATAGATTGCTCTTAATCTTAATTGTCTTAATGGGGCAACCAGTTAGCAGACTGCAAAGAGAGTCACTGTAAGCATTATTAACGTAAATCAGTTAATTATACATTAGAAGTCCTACTATTACAAGTTGAGCAATGAAATAGCACTTACTGACTGATTCCATCAAATGAAGCTTCTCGAGTAGTGTGCCCACTATCAGTGTTCACACCACGCTGAAATTATAACAAATATGCATTAAATTATGTACTTACTGAATACATTTTAAAGTCTCAGTAATTGCTGGAACAGAGCGGTGGGGTGGGGTGGGGGGAAGAGAGCTGATTTGGAGTTTTCATGAGAAAAATAACAAAGAACAGCAGAGTCTAAATATTTGTCACTTTTTACTTAATAAGAACAGATTTATTTGGCAGTAGTGCAGTATAAGTAGTATCCCAGCTCGGCGAACAGAATCACAACGAGCACCCAAGCTACAAATCTTCTCACAAACTTTGATTTAGTAGTATCCAAATCAGTTGCTTTACACAATATTAGTAATCATGATGAAGCCAGTCAGTCTCAGTTCTTGGATAACTACACTGACATCATTCAGACAGGAGTGCTTACTCCAGTTATGGTTAAGCAATATACAAAGCATCCCCTACAAACCTTTTATTATAATGTCATTTAGCAGCATCTACATTTACATTCATCAGTCTGACAACAATGTTATCCTGATTAAGACCACCCATTGTAACTGCACACTTACAATGACGGATCTGCTTGTCTGTCAAGAGGAGAAGACCCTGCAACTCCTAGGTGGTTCAGTACAAAGTCACAGCACTAAGGCACAAGGGAGGCTGCTCTCCAGCCTCTGTGAATCTTGGTCAAGCTGGACATTCTCGAGCCTGACCACACTGAGCCGGCCCCTTGTTTGTCCTAATTCCCATTAGTCTCACTGCACAGGTACGTACCAGGGTGAGCAGCACATTTGGCTGCAGCGTCCTCAGCACCTCAGCCACCTGTAAACAGAAAGCATTGCCCTGTTATTCCCAGCATTAAAAAGCAGCTGAAGCAAACATCCCAAATATATAACTATGACAACAGACTGGCATTCATATTGCCCTTTCACAATATCAGTGTTCTAAGACAGTCAATAAAGTACTTTTGAAATGTGGTACCTGCTGTAATGTAGGGAACACATCAGTCAATATTCCACAAACAGTAATAAGATTAAATGATTGTTTTGTTTGTTCATTGAGGAATAAATATGATCCACAACAACTACCCTGTTCTTCTTCAAACTGGTACTATCAGATCATTACCTCCACCCGAAACAGAAAACAATTAATTTATCATACCGCAACTCTACCAATACTGTACAGGAGTGCCAGGCTGGTCTTTAGTGCTCCAAATTCTTATTGTTGGGTTTGGAACCAAGGCTGACATTATTCCAACTGCTCAGGAGCAGAAAGGAATCATTCAGCCAAATTTCTAAATTTACAGATGACGCAAAACTGAGAATCGTGCAGAGCCGAAGACAAATCAGTGGAAATGGTAAATCAGCAGAAATGGGAAATTAGCAGAAATGGTAAATCAGCAGAAATGGGAAATTAGCGGCAGATTAACGTGAGGGAAGGGAAGGGTGAACTGATTCACTTCAAAAAGAAGAATGACAAGAAACAATAAAAGAAAGGGGGCAATTGCAAAAGGAGAGTCCTGGCTATTTATCAGCATAGATCATCAAAGGTAGTAGGAAAGGCTGAGAGTGTGATTTATATATCGTGTAGCATCATAGTCTTTATTAAAAGGGGAAGAGATCACAAACACGTGGAAGTTGTGTCAGCCCTATTTAAACCACTGCTTGGCCTCAGCCACACTGTACACCCAGTCCTGGTTATAACACCTGCAAAGAGATATGTGGAGGTGCCAGTGTTGGACTAGGGTGGACCACATTAACTATCACACAACACCAGGTTACAGTCCAACAGGTTTATTTGGAAACACGAGTTTTCTGAGAGCTGCTTCTAAAGGCAATGGGGAGAGTGCAGAAATGACTCAGGAGAATGGTTCCACTGACAGCAGACTTCACCTACACAGACCAGAGTTATTGGGACTGTTTGCCTCTAAAGGAACGCTGACAGCAGATTTTGATCTTCAAAACCATGAAGGTTCTTGACTGAACAAAGAGACGCCTTTCCTAATGGTGAAAGGATTCAGAACCATAGCACACAGATGGGAAAGAAAGCAATGATGACAAATATTTTCACACCTGATGAAGGGCTTATGCTCGAAACATCGAACTCCCTATTCCTGAGATGCTGCCTAACCTGCTGTGCTTTAACCAGCAACACATTTTCAGCTGTGATCTCCAGCATCTGCAGACCTCATTTTTTACTCAAATATTTTCACACAGCAAACAATTAATACCTGGACTACATGACCTTCCAGCATGGTCGAGACAGGTTCAATCAAGACATTTCAGAGGGAATTTGATTTTGAGACAAGGGAGAATGGGCAGGCAGAATGTGGGGAGCAGTACTGGGTAAACTAATCCTTCATTGATCCAGCGCAGACCAAAAACGCCAAAACATTGGACCATAACACCACCAGACCTAGTAGAATTAGGCCACTTGGCCCATCGAATCTACTCCTCTATTCAAGCATGGCCAATATGTTTCTTAATTCCATTCTCCTAAACTTCTCCCTGGAACCCTTGATCCGCTAACCAATCAAGAATCTATCTCTGTGTTAAATACACAGAATGACTTGGTCACCACAGCCCTCTGGGGAACTCAATATCACAGATTCACCACTCTCTGGCTAAAGAAATTCCTCATCTCAGTTCTAGATGTTCATCCTTCACTCAGTTTCTCCAGATAGTGGAAACATCTTCTCCCTATCCACGCTGTCCAGACCTCTCATTTTCCTGCACGCTTCACTGAGCCACCTCCATATTTATGCGTGTTCACTGTGTGGTCTCCATTTTCAATTCATAGGAATACAAGGTCATTTAAATCCATGAACTTCTCCAACCAGTGAATTACATATTCCCAGCTCTGTACCTCAATCTATTAATATTTGCTTCATATCCCTTGATATCCTGACCATACAAAAATGTAAGCATTTTAATTTGCAAATTTCAATCAACTTCAGCAGCTACAGCCTTTAAGGTGCTTCTGATTTCCATCACCACATGCCTGGAACAACCTCTCTCTAAATTTTAGAACCATGCCCACAGGGGTTATTATCCTCTGTAAATGCTATCAAACTTTATCATCCAGCTCTCAGAAAGGATTCAGGGCAAGTTGCCTCTCTGCCTGCAGTCACCATTCCCCTTTCAGCACCTGTGGTATCTTGCTTTTGTTTGGGCAAAAGGCAACAAACCGTTAACAGAAAACAGAAGACATCACATTATATCAGCTCCACAGAAATATATTCAAAGGCAACTTATGACTACAACAATTAATCACTGCTAATGAATTCAATGTGTCAAAGGGACAGATTGGAGGAACACAATCTGGAGCACAATTTGGAATTCATTTGCATCATCATGTCCCTGCCTGGACTGAAATGGTTCTCTGAAGGATTTATTAGGAAATGCAGCTTGTATCTCAAACCATGTGGAAGATCATGCTGCCTCTCTGCCAGCTAAATCACAGCGATCACAGAGAATACCTGCAGATGCTATATGTGAGCAGCCTCTAACATCAGCATCTGTGAAATTAATTAATTGTTACAAAGCTAAAGGAACTCAAAAGGTACACAAGGAGAGAGCATGTGGTCTGCAAAGTGGGGGACAGATTCAGAAAATGTGGGTGCACAGAGGGTACATTGCTCAGAGGAAATTCCTCCTCACCCTACATAAAAAAGATAAGGACACATGTCTTCTGAAGGTAATGAATTTATGGAATTTGTTACAGCAGACAGTTGTCAAGACTGAGTTATTAAAAATATTCACAATAGAGATAGACAGATTTTTAATGGGGAAGGGAATCAAGGGTTGTGGGGAAACAGCAGGAAACTGGAGTTGAGGACGATCAGATCAGCCACAATCTCATTGAATGGTGGAACAGACTCAATGGGCTGAATGGCCTACTGCTGTTCTTTCATCTTATGGTCTAACGCAGAATGCATGTGGGTGCAGAGCAGGTAACAGAATGAGGGGGAACACTGGTGCATAGCTGGCAGCAGTGATGGCAAGAGAGCATGGGTACGGAGTGGACAATAGGAACACAGTACTGTACTTAGTTAACTAACAAAATCAATACTATTCCAGCATTGTTTCAGTCAAACTCGGTTTAAGAATCAGCACATATGGAAGATTTTACAAAAAAGAAGCATATTCAAACAACCCAGTGCTCCATTACAGCAAGCAGCAATTGATATTCAACAATAAACAGAACAGCATCTCTTCCTATCTCCCCTGGTGCAGTCGTAGTCAATCAGCATTAATGCCTTGAAAGGCCAGAGTCAGAATTAATACAAAACAAACCTTGACCCTGAGGGTTAAGTGTGGATTGGAAGGAGAGATTTACAAAAGTACTGAGAGAGGCTAATATATATGGAGAAATACAAATCTGTAAAGACAGCAGCAGAACAAAGGAACAATAGGATTGTAGCTGCTGGAAATCTGAGCCAGAATCAGGTCAGGGAGATGCTGTGGAGGGAGGGGATCAGTTAATGTTTCTAGTTATTGAAGCTTCACAAAAACAGAACATATGTGATAACACAGTATATTAATTTTTTTGGGGGGGAGGGGGTGGGTAGGAGAAAGAAGGGACAAAACAAACTCAACTATTCCAATATTTTCCCAGAGCAGCCTCCCAGCCTCCACTCGACATAAACCAGAGTCAATCCGAGATCACTTTCTGCATCCGAAGCCACATCAGGGTGTGCTTACCCCTGAGATCTGTGAAGATGATCAAATGGCGTAAATGTTAAAAAGCAGTGAGGGAAATAACAAGATGAGAGGGTATGTGAATGGTTAATGTTGGTTGGCAGGGGATACAGCCACCCAGGACAGCTGTGGTAGAGACATTAAGAACAGATTATTGCAAGGTGCTGGAGCCCAGCCCCAAGCACCAGTTGTTAAGCAGCTTCAGCCTCTGAACTGGTTATTTTAATTAGTGGAAAAGAGGGGAAGGAATGGAGGCAACTACATGGCACAATAATAATAAACAGAGAGATATATTAGTCTTTAATAAAAAAAAAGTCAGGCACGGAACTTCATTCATCCAGGCTCATGATTTGATTTTAAACTCAGACTCCCTGGAGACCTCCCCAGAATGAAATTCTTTAATGCAGAATCACACACATTCACTTCACTGAAGACTGAACAGCATCTGGTCAGTGGTGTAGCATCATAAAAAGTTCAATATAACTCTGGAACACATCCAGTGGGACTTGCAAGGCCTTCAGTTAGAGGTTTAAAACTTTTGCACATCTCCTTAGCTCCTGGTAGCTCAAAAGCACAAGATCCCATGTTTAAAAGAGATGTTTAAAGAGAACTACTTAAACGTTTGGAAAATTCATAAAGTATTCCCCAACTAACTTACCAAGCAACATTGAGAGATAGAGGAAAACATCCAACTCATTCTGTAGGGACAGGCCTGCTCTGTCACTTCACAGGACAGTTAAGAATCAACCACGTTGCCGAGGACAGAACGCCCCTGGTGCTCACCTTCCACCCTACCAACCTTCGCATAAACCAAATCATCCGCCGACATTTCCGCCACCTCCAACAGACCCCACCACCAGGGATATATTTTATTCCCCACCCTTTTCCTCCTTCCGCAAAGACCGTTCCCTCCGTGGCTACCTGGTCAGGTCCATGTCCCCCTACAACCCAGCTTCCCATCCTGGCACCTTCCCCTGCCACCGCAGGAACTGTCAAACCTGTGCCCATACCTCTATTCAAGGTCCTAAAGGAGTCTTCCACATCCATCAAAGTTTTACCTGACATCCACTAATATCATTTATTGTATCCGTTGCTCCCGATGCGGTCTCCTCTACATTGGGGAGACTGGGCGCCTCCTAGCAGAGCGCTTTAGGGAACATCTCCGAGATACCCGCACCAATCAACCACACCGCCCCGTGGCCCAACATTTCAACTCTCCCTCCCACGCTGCGAAGACATGGAGGTCCTGGGCCTCCTTCACCGCCGCTCCCTCGCCACCAGGCACCTGGAGGAAGAATGCGTCATCTTCCGCCTTGGAACACTTCAACCCCAGGGCATCAATGTGGACTTCAACTCCACGGCATTAAGGTGGACTTCAACAGTTTCCTCATTTCCCCTTCCCCCACCTCACCCTGGTTCCAAACTTCCAGCTCAGCACTGTCACCATGATTTGTCCGGACTTGTCCTACCTGCCTAGCTCCTTTTCCACTTATCCACTCCACCCTCTCCTTCCTGACCTATCACCTTCGTCCCCTCCCCCACTCACCCATCGTATATATGCTACTCTCTCCCCACCCCCACTCTAGTTTATCTCTCCACGTGTCAGGCTCACTGCCTTTATTCCTGATGAAGGGCTTTTGCCCGAAACGTTGATTTCGCTGCCCATTGGATGCTGCCTGAACTGCTGTGCTCTTCCAGCACCACTGATCCAGAATCTGGCTTCCAGCATCTGCAGTCATTGTTTTTACCACATTGCCGAGGGTCGGGACTGACATGTATCAAAACCGTGTCAGGACAATAGATTTCCTTCCTGAAAGAGCATTAGTAAACTGGACAGCACTTATCCTTTTGATGAGGTACTTTGCAATTTGTGTTCAATAATTTCATATCATAACTTCTGCTCAGTTTTATTGGTAGCAAGTGCTCATGACTCTGCTGTCTCCATGATCTCGATTCTGGCCTGCACTTTTAACTATACATCACCCACTTTATCAATGATAACACCCACTTCACCCTTTTATTAGTTTCTTCATGCTCTATCTCCCTTGTTCAAGTAGTCTCGGCGCTGGTTTCCCAGCTTCCCCCTTTGTTGAAATGTAACCAGCCTGTACCCGAAATATCTCCTTATTAAAAGTCACCCGCTATCCTATTTCAGCTCTTGCTGCCAGTCTTTGGTTTCACTGTACTCTGCCTCAATATCCTCACATCCCATTGAAATCAGTCCTCTTTCAACCTACAAGTTCCAATTTATACTGTTCTTTACACCTCGCCATTCCTAAGTAAAACCTTAAAGATAACATGATAACTGTTAACCAAGTATTCCCTCCAAATCCCTGGGAATGAGGAAGACCCAGTTGCTGGATCTGGGACATCTCCTTTCAGTTGGACCAAAAGCATACTGATCAAATTCCTCCTCCTCCTCCTCCCCTCCCCACCCTTCATTTTAAAAAATAGCGATTGGGATATTGATATAACAAAAGTCTGAAAATGTGTTGCTGGAAAAGCGCAGCAGGTCAGGCAGCATCCAAAGGGCAGGAGAATCGACGTTTCAGGCATGAGCCCTTCTTCAGGAATGAGGAGGGTGTGCCAAGTCTGCTTGGCACACTCTCCTCATTCCTGAAGAAGGGCTCATGCCCGAAACGTCGACTCTCCTGCTCCTTGGATGTTGCCTGACCTGCTGCGCTTTTCCAGCAACACATTTTCAGCTCTGGTCTCCAGCATCTGCAGTCCTCACTTTCTACCTGTAACAAAAATCTCCCAGTCTCACCATTCTACAGTTGCAGCATGGCTTGGATTTCCCTGCATATTAGGTCCTCTGTTTCTGACTGTTTGGAATCAATAGGTATACGTCACAAAAGCATTTATACTCTCTCTCATTCTCATCTCCAAGCAAACAATGTTTTTGAAAGAGTAAAAACATTCTCTTACCAACACGACAATATCTTCCTTAATCATTGCGGTCAGCCGACCTCCCTCTTTCCATATCGGAATACTGTGGATCCTTGAATTCTACATACCTAGTACTCTCCATCATTTAGCCATGTTTCCATTATCCCACAACATCATAGCCATGTCTATCATTTAAAAGGTATCAATTAGGGCAAAGATTAGGAGAATTCTTTCTGCTCAAGGGTTGAGACATTTTGGAACTCTGCCACAGAAGACAGTGGAACACAAAATCCAGGTAAGTGACGTTGAAATGCCCATCAGCCATGACTGAGTGGCAGAATGGACTCGATGGGCTGAATAACTTCCACTCCTATTCCTAATGGTCTAATCGTCCTTGAGGTAATGGTGGTGAGTTGCTGCAGTCCACGTGCTGTGGGTTGACCAACAGTGCCCTTGGGGAGGGAATTCCAAGATTTTGACCCAGCAACAGTGAAGGAACTGCGATATATTTCCAAGTCAGGATGGTGAGTGACTTGGAGGGAACTTGCAGGGGGTGGTGTTGCCATATATCATTGCCCTTGCCTCTGTAGATTGTTTTTTTGGGGGAGAATAGATTTGGAAGGTACTAAAGAACTTTGGTGAATTTCTGTTGTGCATCTTGCAGATGGCACACAGCACTGCTACTACTGAGTGTAGTCGGAGTGAATCTTCTGGATGTGGTACTAATCGAATGGCCTGTTTTGTCCTGGATAGTGTCTAGCTTCCTTGAGTGTTGTTGGAGTCGGACCCATCCAGGCAAATGGAAAATATTCCATCACACTCTGAAGGTTGTCTTGTGGATGGTGGACAGGCTTTGGGGAGTCAGGTGGTGCAGGATTCCTAAACTCTGAAGTGCTTTTGTAGCCACTGCATCGATATGGTTCATCTAATTCAGTTTCTCACCAATATTAGCCTCCAGAATGTTGCTACAGTAATAACACCATCGCTGTTAGAGATGGTCACTGTCTGGCACTGTACAGCACTAATATTTCTTGGCATTTATCAGTCCAAACCTGGATATTGTCCAGTTGGAAATGAACTGCTTCAGTATCTCAGGAGTCATGAGTGGTGCTAAACATTGTTTAGTGATGACTGCACATCGCCACTTTGATCTTATGGTGAATGGAAGGTCATTGAAGAAGCAGCTGATAATGGTTGTGTCTAGGATACTATCCTAAGAAACTCCTGCAGGAATGCCTTGAGGGTGAGATGACCAATCTCAAGTAATCCCAAACCCTTTTTGGTAGGTAATGTCTTCAACCAACTGAAACAATAGGTTCCCTCTGATCCCCATTGACTAGTTTTGCCAGGACTCCTCCTTTCCATACTGTCAAATGTGGCCTTGATGTAGAGGGCAGTCATTCTCACCTCACTCCTCCCCTCTTGTCCATGTTTGAACCCAGGCTACCATCAGCTGAGTGGCTCTGGCAAAACCCAAACTGCCTTCTCTGCAAACCCCAAACTCAGCGACTGTGTCCCCTCCCCCGTGTGACTCTTTCCCCAATGCCCCTGCCCCACTTAAGCAACCCCTCCTCAACTATGTGCGCTGATTGGCTGATCTCTGTGGAACAGCTCCAAAAGTCTCTGCCCCAGCCACCTGCCATTTAAATCCTGCACCTCATTTGCAACTCGCTGCCTTTGCCTCCTAATTAGTTATCGATCACAGACCTTGAAAGTTAATGCTGTTTCTCTCCCACAGCTACCACCTGGTCTGATTATTTCCAGTATATTTTCTTCCCTACTTCAATGCTCAGCAACCACAGCACCTTGACTTTTCTATTAATTATTCGTTCTTATGTTTTGCCTCCTGCATGATCTAGAAGAAATCAAACACCGAGTTCCTAGGGGATGAATAAAACATTGGTAACTCAGGTTCAATTGCAGCTTTATGAGAAAAAAGCTCCTTTGAATCAAGTCTTCCCGACTTTGCCACATTTCCTATGATTTGAATTGCAAATCCCTTCCAGTTATATCACATCTTCCTTCCCACATCTTTCGTTAACTGCTCAATCCTGACACAGAGCATCAACTTAATCATTACCTCGGTTTCCCTCCGCAGATGTTGCCTTACCTGCATGAATTTTTCCAGCTATATTTTCAGATCTTGTTTCCATCTCCGGCCAGACTGGATTCTGTTTAACATCGAGTTCACCTTCTGACCCATTGCCATTTCCCTGCCAAAAATGGCTTACTCTACCTCTGTAACATCACCCATTTCTCTATGGCTTTCCCCAGCTCATTTTCCAAAGATCTCATCTATACTCCCCCCACATTCTAATTTTGACCAGCTTCCTCTCAACTTCAGTTCTTTCAAACCTCGAACATTCACCAAATCAGATTCAATCATTATCACGCTGCTCATTAACCGATGGTGGCTCCTGGATTAGTGGTGCTGGAAGTGCACAGCAGTTCAGGCAGCATCCAAAATGCAGCAAAATCAACGTTTCGGGCAAAAGCCCTTTGGATGCTGCCTGAACTGCTGTGCTCTTCCAGCACCACTGATCCAGAATCTGGTTTCCAGCATCTGCAGTCATTGTTTTTACCTCGATGGTGGCTCTAGTCTCTTTAGTGTCTGGAATTTAAAATTCTCATCCCAGTTCTGTATCAGATCTGGGGAAGAGTCACCAGATCAGAAACGTTAACTGATTTCTCTCCACAGATGCTGCTAGACCTGTTGAGCTTTTACAGTAATTTCCATTTTTCTTTCTCATCCCAGTGTTCCCGTCTCCCATGGCATCATCCTTTGTCCTCTCTCTAATCTTTTCGAACTCCCACCCAACTCCAGCTCATATCCTTGCCGTGCTCTCTCAACAGAAACTTCAAAAGATTTATTTAGACTTACATCACAAGTGTAGTGAACTTCATTCACGGAGTATTTCTTTTTGAAGTAGTCACGGCTGTGAATCCTTTGAGGAGAGAGAGAGAGAGAAGGTTGAGAGTGTCTCATCTGGTTTCCGTCCTCCTACCCCCTTTGTCTGTTCTCAAAAGCTCACTCCTTTGAACAGACTGCACTGAGTCACACAATTTGCTGTTTCTCAATGGGCAACTGCTCAGTGACTGCAGAAGAAGTGACAGCAAATTGTTTAACCTATTCCCCTCACCTTTCCCAGGAAGAGGTTTTCCTGGAATATTTCCCAACTCACCCATAGCTAATTAGATTTAGATCCCAGCTGCTCCTGTGTTCAAGCAATTCTGCCTGTGCCACCAGAAGGGCTCTTGTGGTACAGTTGTAATGCCCCAACAACTGAGGCAGGAGGCCTGGGTTCAAGTCCCACCTGTTCCAGAGGTGTCTAACATCTCTGAACTGAAACTCAGTACACCAGATTCCAATTTCTGCACAGTAACTCAGCTGATACATTAGAAAGCTTCTAGTTTCCATAGAATCATAGATACTCCTAACCTGTTTAAGAGACACTTGCAAAAATCAAAAATGTTTTTAAATAATCAAAGATTGATCTGAATAAAATCACATTTACATAGAATATTAATTTCTTCATTGTCTGGGAATTAAGGCCAGACTGTTCAGGACAGATGTTAGGAAGTACTTGTACACACAAAGGGTAGGAGGATGCAGATTCAGTTAAATTTAAATCGGGGATAGATTTTTTTAAGCAATGTTATGAAGGGATATGGGCCAAAGACAAGTCGAAAGTTAGGCTACTGATTAACCATGATCTCGGTGAATGAAGGAAGAGGCTTGAGGGGATAAATGGCCTACACCAGTTCCTTTGTCCCTAAGTGACAATCGCTAACTATTCAAGAAGGACGAGTATTGCCAGAAAAGAGCAAGCATCTACTTCTACAGGTGAGAGGGTCACAGTTTAAAGTCAGGAGCAAAGAGGTGGTGAGAGTTGGGCAAATGATCGAAAACATGTCACCTCTGAAAGGGAAGCAGATTCAACTGGAACGTACAAAAGGGAACTGGACAAATAATTGCACATGCCTTGGGGGAAAGAGCAGGGGCTTAGAACATAGAACATAGAAAAATACAGTGCAGTACAGGCCCTTCGGCCCTCAATGTTGTGCCGACTGAAGCCCACCCAACTTACACTAGCCCACTATCCTCCATATGCCTATCCAATGCCCATTTAAATGCCCACAAAGAGGGAGAGTCCACCACTGTTATTGGCAGGGCATTCCATGAACTCACGACTCGCTGAGTAAAGAATCTACCCCTAACATCTGTCTTATACCTACCACCCCTTAATTTAAAGCTATGCCCCCTCGTAATAGCTGACTCCATACGTGGAAAGAGGTTCTCATTGTCAACCCTATCTAAACCCCTAATCATTTTGTGCACCTCTATCAAGTCACCCCTAAACCTTCTTTTCTCCAATGAAAACAGCCCCAAGTGCCTCAGCCTTTCCTCATACAACCTTCCTACTATACCAGGCAACATCCTGGTAAACCTCCTCTACACCCGTTCCAATGCCTCCACATCCTTCCTATAGTATGGCGACCAAAACTGCACACAATACTCCAGATGCGGCCGCACCAGAGTCTTATACAACTGCAACATGACCTCAGGACTCCGGAACTCAATTCCTCTACCAATAAAAGCCAGTACACCATATGCCTTCTTCGCAGGGCTTGGGACTAACTGAACAGCTTTCTCAAAATGCTGGCACAACGGGCCAAGTGGCTGTGTTGTATGAACATATGATTCTATCCTTGGCTTCTGTTTGAGTCAGTGGGAGGGTGTTTATCCTGTTGATAGCAGCGACTGTAACTTGTTGTTACAGAAAGAGACCTTACTGAGAACCTAACTTACACTTTTTACAGGAGACCAAAATTATTTTTATAATCCCAGAATCAACAGCACAAAGAGAAAGCTCAGATTTTATTAAATCAAATGGATAGCAAATTCTAATTTGCTTTTTTGTGGGGAGAACAATGATGCAACCTGAAGGAAACCATTTAATCAATACATTAATTAGAGCTACAAATAATTGCAATCAACAAGAGTGCAGCAGCTGCAGTATTAATTACACAGGGAGATGATACAGAGCAGATAAATAATTACTCCCACTTTCAATCTGCTCAGAGAGCCAAGAGTAAATAATGGCTTCCATTAATTAGTGTGTTTGACAAATTAGAGTAACAAATCCCAATCCCTCATTGTCTGTCCTAGTCAAAATCCATATAGGAAATCTCAGACTTTTTAGGTACAGCTCGGTAAATAGAATTACAGACCAGAATGATTGGAAAAAATAATAGTCTTCAATTTTCTCTCCTGATCACTCAAGTTTGGTGAACAGGTGCCTTCAGCACCAGAGTTTTGTGATTATTCATGAATATCTGTAAGCTATTTAATTGCAGGGCTCAAACTGTCCTACACCAACAACCGCATGCAGGCATTGACAGGTGGCGAGCTGCGGGAAAATGACATCCTTGCCCAGTACCTCTATCTCAATCAAGATCACCAAGCAGAGATGCAGCTCCCCCGCTGCTGCCCTGATCATCTCCGGAGTCAGGACAGGCAGCAGAACTGAAGCAGCAACTTCTCCACACTGTACAGCTCATTAACAGGACATCCCGTAAGGACCTCAACTATTCCTTATGTTTATTAATAACTAAAAAGTGGTGGAATGGAAAACTCTATATATCCAATTTTGCAAATTGCACATAGGCATCACCACAAACCATACCAACAAAAGCCAGGTTACATCGCACTATTTTTCTTTTATCGCTCAGTGTGTCTGTAAGTGTGTGTGGAGCCAGAATTGAAGAAGATTGGGTTTAAAACATGGACATTAATTAGATTATCTTGTTGCTTGATTTTGCTTTGTGAAAATTACTGTATTAATAATGAATTGTTAATTCTTTTGTTTCAGCAATAAACTTGGTGTCTGGTATGGGTTATTTTAAAAGTCTGATTAGGAACGATTGGGCAATTCTGAGGATCATTCATCACTTTAATTTTACAATGTTGTGAATACAGGGGCAGGGAGGCTGATTTGATTTGCCTGTCTATCTGTTTTCATGTCATAACAGCTGAGTTTCTGGTCAAGGGTAACTCCCTGGAGATTGATAATGGGGGATTCAGCGATGCTACTGAATGTCAAGGGGTGGTGATTAGATTATTTCTTGCTTGGGAAAGTTATTACCTGGCAATTGAGTGGCACAAAGGTAACATGCAACGAGTCGGTTCAAAACTGGATATCGATTAAGCCTTGCAGCACCTGGACTGCTTCAGGAATTGTACTAAGCAGAACAATACCCAACAAGTAGCTGGAGATAATTGACGCATTGGTTGTAATTTTCCAAAAATTCCTTGAATCCTGGAAAAGTAACCGAGGATAGGAAGACTGTCGAAGAGACAGTTCAAAAAGGGAGGGAGACAAAAAGCAGGTAACTATAGGCCAAGTCGCCTAAAATCTAATGCTGGGAAAACATTGAAATAAAATATTAAATAAGCAATTTGGACACTGTGCAATTCTGGTCTCCCTGCTACAGGAAGGGTGTTGTGAAACTTGAAAGGGTTCAGAAAAGATTTATAAGGATGTTGCCAGAGTTGGAGGGTTTGAGCTATCAGGGAGGCAGAGTAGACTGGGGCTGTTTTCCCTGGAGCGTCAGAGGCTGAGAGGTGACCTTATAGAGGTTTATAAAACCATGAGGGGCATGGAAAGGGTAAACAGACAAGGTCTTTTCCCTGGGCATGCCAGTCCGAAACTAGACAGCATCGGTTTAAAGTGGGGGGGGCAGGGGGAAAGAAGAGACTTAAAAGGGATTTAAGGGGCAACTTTTTCACACACACGGTGGTGTGTGTATGGAATGAGCTACCAAAGGAAGTGGTGAAGGCTGGTACAATTACAGCACCTCTGGATGTGTATATGAATAGGAAGTGTTTAGAGGGATATGAGCCAAATGGGACTAGATTTATTTCGGATATCTAGCTGGCACGCACAAGTTGGATCAAAGGGTCTGTTTCTGTGCTATATATCCCTATGTCTCTAATCACGGAACATTTGGAAAATCATACCCTAATCAAACACTGCCAGCATGGCTTCATGAAAGGGAAATGTATTAGACTTTTCCAAAGGTGTCTCAACCAGAGAAGATAGAAGGGAACCAGAAGATGTGTTTTATTTGGGTTTACAGAAGGCAGTCAGAACGGCACCTCAAAACATCAAGTCATAAAAACCCATGGTGTTGGAGGTTGCATATTGGCATGGACAGAGAATTGCCTCGTGGGCAGGAAATAGCGAGTGTGGATAAGGGATTCTTTTCCACATTGGCAACTGTAACCAATGAGGTTCCACAGGGTTGTGTGCTGGGACCACAACGGTGTACAACAAACATTATTGATTGGGAGGAAGGATGTGTAGCCAAACTTGCAAAGACACAAAAGTGGGAAGCAAGGCTGGTTGTGAGAGCGAGACAAATAGTTTGTAAAACGGTACTGATAGGTTAAGTAAGTGAGCGAAACATTGGCAAACAGAGTAATGTAGGAAAATGTGAAGTCAATTTGGAAGGGAGAACAAAATAACAGCATATTATTTAAATGGAGAAAAACTGCAGTAAAATGCAACACAATGGGACTTGGGGTACTTGTGTGCAAAACACACGAGGCTAACACACTGGCAGCATGTACACAGAAAGGCGAATAGGACAAAAGCAAATTACTGCGGATGCTGGAATCTGAAACCAAAAGAGAAAATGTCTGAAAATCTCAGCAGGTCTGGCAGCATTGGAGAGAGAAAAGAGCTGATGTTTCAAGTCTAACTGACCCTGTCAAAGCACAAGGCAAATAGGATATTGGAACTTGTTTCAAGATGTCTGAAATGTAAGAATAGGGAAGTCTTATTACCACTGTACAAGGTGCTGGTGAGACCACACCTAGAGTGTTATGAGCAGTTCTAGCCCCCTTATTTAAATAAAAGATATTGCTTCATTGAAGGCAGTCCAAAAAAGTTCACCAGAATGATCCATGGCACGGAGGGATTGGTTTATGAGCAATAATTGATGAAGCAGCTGAGGATAGTAGAGCCTATAACACTATACTGCCATGGTATAGCAAGGGTGTGATTGCCCTAGATAGGGAGCTGAAGATGTTGCCTCATCTGCAGTGACTCGGCTATGAAGAAACACCAGATAGGCTGGGGTTATTTTCCTTAGAGCAGAGAAGGCTAAAGGGTGATTGAGGTGTAGAAGGTTGTGAAGGGTTTAGACAGGCTGGAAATGGAGAACCTTTCCCCTTTGTAGATGGGTCAATAACCACAGGCACAGTTTTATGGTATGGATTAGAATGTTTAGAGGGAATCTGGGGAAAAAGATCTTCACCCAGAGAGTGGGACCCACTGCCTAAAAAGGTTGAGAGGCAGGAAACACAAACACTTGAGTTTGTGAGCACTGGAAATGCCATAGCATACAAGGTTATGAGCCAAGGGCTGCAAAATGGAATTAGAGCAGATGGATGTTTGATGACTGTCACGGATACAATGGGTCAAAGGGCCTGTTTCGGTGCTGTTAAAAACTCTGGACTTGTGACTACTCTCAGCAACTCCTGCAGTGATGCTCTGGCCAGAATGTCAAAGATGCCAAACCCAGGGGAATTCAAATGAGAGAAACAAGAAGTGGATCACAGAGGGATTTGAACACAGTGATGATCATTTCTGAATTGCGGCAATACCAAACTGGGTGCCAGCAGAGGTCAGGAATAAAGTGAACTCAAACAGCAACAGTAGGAGTGCTTTGGAAACTAGAAGGAGCCTTACGTTCCCATCCACACAGCATAGCTCTCCGGGAGCTTGGGCACAAACAGTAGGGACTTGCCAGTAGCAACTTCCACAGCACCATAGCAGTCCGCCTCGAGCACTCCAAACGTCCAGTGGAAGTAAGATTCCTGTGACAAGGAACAAGTTTACTGTTTACAAATATTGTCCAATTCATCCCACTTCCCACCACCCTCCACCCAACTGTGTATATTTGTCCCCATTGCCTTTAGCACATTACTATGGAATTGTACTCCCACCACTCCTTCAGGCTGCACATTCCAGATCACAACCACTCAGTGTGGAAAGAATTCTCATCTGCTCTCTTTCCAGATCAGTCACTATTATTCAGGAAAGCATATAGCTAGACACTGACATTGTGTCTATCATCATTTACCAGCTACACTCACAGTACATTCATCATGTGGGAGGTCAGTGTGGGGAGCCTCATTCACTGCAATGCTCATGGCAGAACCAATTCCTGAGATTTTTTTCCCGGGTCAAGATATCAAACTTCAACAACTGCCTTGCAATCACCCAACCACCATCCCCCTCATCTGCACACAACCTGGAAACCACTGCCCACAAACTCCACCAACTGTTCCCTAAACTCCTTTCAAATGGCCCCCAACCCACTCCCCATTCTGTTCGACCAACACCAACCTATCACCCCTGTCAACACCCCTGCAAACCACACCCTCACCAGGTAATAGACTAATATGAATAGCTGGCTGGCTAACTAACTAACAGGTGGTGGTTACAGGGTTCAGTGCTGGGGTCACTGTTACTTCCAACATATTCATGACTTTATTCAGGAAAGTGGATGTACTTAAGCCAAATTTGCAACAGACACAAATAATTGGGATGGCAAGTGGTGATGGTGACACAGTCTGCAAAGGGATAAAGACAGATTGAGTGGACAAAGTCTCAGCAAATTGAGTATATTGTTAGACCATGTACTTTGGCAGGAAGAGGAGAGGGGCTGAATATTATTTAAAGGAGAAACATTGCAGAAGACTACAGAACAGATGCACTGGGAATCCTTATACTTGAATCAAAAAAAGCTAGCATCCAAATTCAGCAGGTACCTTTCCTTTTTAAATATTCACTCATGGGACATACAAGTCACTGATAAGAGTCAGCATTTATTGCCCATCCTTAGCTGCTCTCGAGAAGGTGGGGCTGAGCTGCATTCTTGAACCAGTGCAGTCTGTGTGCTGTAGGAAGACCCACAACGCCCTCAGTGAGCGTGTTCTAGGATTTGAACCAACATTGAAGGCAAATGGAACAGTAGCCTTTATTGCAATTGGAAAGTAGTAAAGTAATAGGGAGGCTTTGTTAAACTACACAAGACATCAGTCAGGAGGAGAAAGTGAGGACTGCAGATGCTGGAGATCAGAGCTGAAAAATGTGTTGCTGGAAAAGCGCAGCAGGTCAGGCAGCATCCAAGGAGCAGGAGAATTGACATTTCGGGCATAAGCCCTTCTTCAGGAATGAGGAGGGTGTGCCAAGCAGGCTAAGATAAAAGGTAGGGAGGAGGGACTTGGGGGAAGGGCATTGGGAATGCGATAGGTGGAAGGAGGTTAAGGTGAGGATGATAGGCCGGAGAGGAGGTGGGGGCGGAGAGGTCAGGAAGAAGATTGCAGGTCAAGAAGGCGGTGCTGAATCAGAGGGTTGGGACTGAGATAAGGTGGGGGGAGGGGAAATGAGGAAGCTGGAGAAATCTATATTCATCCCTTGTAGTTGGAGGGTTCCTAGGCGGAAGATGAGGCACTCTTCCTCCAGGCGTCGTGTTGCCATGGTCTACCAATGGAGGCGGCCAAGGACCTGCATGTCCTTGGTGGAGTGGGAGGGGGAGTTGAAGTGTTCAGCCACAGGACGGTTGGGTTGGTTGGTGCAGGTTTCCCAGAGGTGTTCTCTGAAACATCCCGCAAGTAGTTGGCCTATCTCCCCAATGTAGAGGAGGCCACATCAGGTGCAGCGGATGCAGTAAATGATGTGTGTGGAGTGCAGGTGAATTTGAGGGGGATATGGAAGGATCCCTTGGGGCCTTGGAGAGAAGTGAGGGAGGAGGTGTGGGTGCAAGTTTTGCATTTCTTGCGGTTGCAGGGGAAGGTGCCGGGAATGGAAGTTGGGTTGGTGGGGGTGTGGACCTGACGACGGAGTCACGGAGGGAGTGGTCTTTCTGGAACGCTGATAGGGGAGTAGAGGGAAATATATCCTTGATGATGGGGTCTGTTTGGAGGTGGCGGAAATGACGAAGGATGATACCATGTATCTGGAGGTTGGTGGGGTGGTAGGTGAGGACCAGTGGGGCTCTGTCCTGGTGGCGATTGGAGAGGCAGGGTTCAAGGGCGGAGGAGCAGGAAGTGGAGGAGATGCGGTGGAGAGCATCGTCAACCACATCTGAGGGGAAATTGCAGTGTTTGAAGGAGGAGGCCATCTGGGTTGTTCGGTATTGGAACTGGTCCCCCTGGGAACAGATGCGACAGAGGCAAAGGAATCGAGAATATGGGATGGCGTTTTTACAGGGGGCAGGGTGGGAGGAGGTATAATCTAGGTAGCTGTGGGGGTCGGTCGGTTTATAGTAAATGTCCGTGTTACTATACGGACCTATCCCAACGCCCCTCTCCCAAGTCCCTCCTCCCTACCTTTTATCTTAGCCTGCTTGGCACACCCTCCTTATTCCTGAAGAAGGGCTTATGCCCAAAATGTCGATTCTCCTGCTCCTTGGATGCTGCCTGACCTGCTGCGCTTTTCCAGCAACACATTTTCAAGACATCAGTCAGACCTCAGTTTAGAACTCTTTATCGATATTCACATTGGAGGTTCAGAGATGACTTAGTTGACATTTACACACACAAGATTCCATGGGGCTTTAAGAGTAAATTTCAACAGGCTGCTTCTCCCTCATGGTAGAGTCTACTACTAGAAGGCAAAATCTCAGAATACGAGCCAGATATTTAAAACAGATTAGGAGCAACTCCTTCTCAGAGGGTAGTGAATCTGTGGAGTTTTTCACTGCAGAGAGTTGTGGTGGTTGGCTTATTAAATATACTCAAGGCTGAGATAGACAGGTTTTTGACCAGTAAGGGAATTAAAGGCAGGAAAAATGAGTTCAGGTTATCAGTTCAGCAATGATCTCACTGACTGGCAGATTCATCTCAATGGGCTGAATATCCTACTTCTGTTCCTACATGGAGGCATAGCATTGTACAGTACAGAAACAGACCATTCCGTCCAACTCCTCCATGCCAACCAGATAGCCTAAATAAATTAGGTCCATTTACCAGCATTTGGCCCATATCGCTCCAACCCTTCCTATTCATATACCCATCTAGATGCCTTTTAAATGTTGCAAATGTACCAGCCTCCACCATTACCTCAGGCAGCTCATTCCATACACACACCACCCTCTGCATGAAAAAAATTGCCCGATAGGTTCCCTTTTACATCTTTACCCTCTCATCCTAAACCAATGGCCTCTTGTTCTGGACTCCCCCACCCCAGGGAAAAGACCTGGGTTATTCATGCCTCTCAATTTTGTAAACCTCTATCAGGTCACCCCTCAGCCTCTGACGCTCGAGAGAAACCAGCCCCAGCCTGTTCAGCCTCTCCCTAAAGCTCAAACCCTCCAACCCTGGCAACCTCCTTCTAAATCTTTTCTGAACCCTTTCAAGTTTCACAACATCCTTCCTTTAGCAGGGAGACCAGAACTGAATGCAATATTCCAAAAGTGGCCTAACCAACGTCCTGTACAGCTTCAACATGAGCTTCCTGCTCCATATTCAATACACTGACTAATAAAGGAAGCAAAACAAACACTTTCTTCAAAATCCTACATACCTGCAACTCCACTTTCAAGGAGCTATCAGCCTGCATTCCAAGGTCTCTTTGTTCAGCAACACCCCCCAGGACCTGACCATTAAGTGTATAAGACCTGCCCTGATTTGTCCCAAACTTGACAAGCCAGATGGCTTTCTGCACAATAAGATTCTATCGAAATTCTCTGGATAGCTGTCAATACAACTTGCTGAAAGGACTGATAGTCAGAAGTCACATGACACTAGGTTATAATCCAACAGGTTTATTTGAAATCACAAGCTTTCAGAGCACTGCTCCTTTGTCAGGTGGTGAAGTGGGGGGAAGCAGACATGGTGACTTCAGAACAGCGCACTGAAAGCTTGTGATTTAAAATAAACCTGTTAGACTATAACCTGGTGTCATGTGACTTGTGATTTTGATCCCTCCGCTCCCCCCCGGCCCCCAGTCCAACACTAGCACCTCCACATCAGGACTGATATATCTACAGCACCTGTCTGACTGACAGCCAATTTCTCTGCTGTATATCCGAAGTAACTATGACCCACCTGCCAGTTGTGAAAGTAATACAAAGGTCAGGCTATCCCTACAGCTGCCCCCAATTGTAACTGAAACTGCAGCTCACCTGACGGAAGATGATATCAGTGTCAGTGCAGTATCGCTGGAGTTGATCTCCCCCCTGCAGGAGCACTACCGCTTTCTTTGGCACCTCAGCATTCTTACGTAGCTGCTCACACAGACGACGCCTGTTCAAGGCAAAGAGGGCCATTGGCACCTGGAGGGTCTCGTTACCCAGTGAGAAGGAGGGCCTGAAAGCAGAGGACAAGAGAAATGGATTAGCAATTATCCACCAAGGTGCAGCAAATCAGACTGCCCAGTGTGAACAGAAAAGGATTCAACACCCAGTCACCTTTCCCTTCCGCTGACTGAGCTGCTATCACTGCAGTAAGAAACAGCCTCCCTTCAGAGTCAGGTAGTCAGTGGTTCTCAGTCCATCCTCAGACTGGCACACAACGCCAACTGATTGGCCCATCCCATCTGAAAAAGTCTACATATATCTCCTCCCCCACACACTCCCAAACCCCCTAACTTAGTTTAAAGCTCTCGGTGCTCCCCAAGCTTATGATTCTTTTATTTGGCACTCTGTAAAACAGGTTATGGATATCTATGTTAATGGGCTCCCTATTATCCACGGCAGGTTACTCATAGAGCATGGAAACAGACCCTTCGGTCCAACCCGTCCATACCAACCAGATATCCCAACCTAATCTAGTCCCACCTACCAGCACCCGGCCCATATCCCTCCAAACCCTTCCTATTCATATACCCATCCAAATGCCTCTTAAATGTTGCAATTGTACCAACCTCCATCATTCCCTCTTACAGCTCATTCCATACATGTACCACCCTGTTTAAAAAAGTTGCACCTTAGGTCTCTTTTATATCTTTTCCCTCTCACCCTAAACCTATACCCTCTAGTTCTGGATTCCCCCACCCCAGGGAAAAGACTTTGTCTATTTATCCTATCCATTACGCTCATAATTTTGTAAATTTCTATAAGGTCACCCCTCAGCTTCCGACGCTCCAGGGAAAACAGCCCCAGCCTGTTCAGCCTCTCCCTGTAGCTCAAATCCTCCAACCCTGGCAACATCCTTCTAAATCTTTTCTGAACCTTTTCAAGTTTCACAACATCTTTCCGATAGGAAAGAGAGCAGAGTTGCATGCAATATTCCAACAGTGGCCTAACCAATGTCCTGTACAGCTGCAACATTGGCTCCCAACTCCTGTACTCAATACTCTGACCAATAAAGGAAAGCATAGCAAATGCCTTCTTCACTATCCTATCTACCTGCGACTCCACTTTCAAGGAGCTATGAACCTGCACTCCAAGCTCTCTTTGTTCAGCAACACTCCCTAGGACCTCACCATTAAGTGTATAAGTCCTGCTAAGATTTGCTTTCTCAAAATGCAGCACCTCACCTTTATCTGAATTAAACTCCATCTGCCACTTCTTTGCCCATTGGCCCATCTGGTCCAGATCCTGTTGTAATCTAAGGTAACCCTCTTCGCTGTCCACTACATCTCCAATTTTGGTGTCATCTGCAAAATTACAACTGGACCTCTTATGCTCGCATCCAAATCATTTATGTAAATGACAAAAAGTAGAGGACCCAGTACCGATCCTTGTGGCACTCCACTGGTCATAGGCCTCCAGTCTGAAAAACAACCCTCTCACCACCACCCTCTGTCTTCTACCTTTGAGCCAGTTCTGTATCCAAATGGCTAGTTCTCCCTGTATTCCGTGAGATCTAACCTTGCTAACCAGTCTCCCCTGGGGAACCTTGTCGAATGCCTTACTGAAGTCCATATAGATCACATGTACTGCTCTGCCCTCATCAATCTTCTTTGTTACTTCTTCAAAAAACTGTATCAAGTTTGAGAGACATGATTTCCCATGCACAAAGCCATGTTGACTATCCCTAATCAGTCCTTGCCTTTTCAAATATATGTACATCCTGTCCCTCAGGATTCCCTCCAACAACTTGCCCACCACTGACGTCAGGCTCACTGGTCTATAGTTCCCTGGCTTGTCCTTACCACCCTTCTTTGAGATTGATAGATTCTTGATGTCTCGAGGAATTAAGGGCTACGGGGAGAATGCGGGTAAGTGGAGTTGAAATGCCCATCAGCCATGATTGAATGGCGGAGTGGACTCGATGGGCCGAATGGCCTTACTTCCACTCCTATGTCTTATGGTCTAAACACTGGTACCACATTAGCTAACCTCCAGTGTTCCAGCACCTCACCTGTGACTATTGACGAAACAAATATCTCACCAAGAGGTCCAGCAACCACTTCTCTAGCTTCCCACAGAGTTCTCGGGTACACCTGATCAGGTCCTGGGGGTTTATCCACTTCTTTGTGTTTCAAGACATCCAGCACTTCCTCCTCTGTAATCTGGACATTTTGCAAGATGTCACCATCTATTTCCCTACAGTCTATACCTTCCATATCCTTTTCCACAGTAAATACTGATGCAAAATATTCATTTAGTATCTCCCCCATTTTCTGTGGCTCCACACAAAGGCCGCCTTGCTGATCTTTGAGGGGCCCTATTCTCTCCTTAGTTACCCTTTTGTCCTTAATATATTTGTATAAAAACACTTCGGAATCTCCTTAATTCTATTTGCCAAAGCTAGCTCATGTCCCCTTTTTGCCCTCCTGATTTCTCTCAAGTGTACTCCTACTTCCTTTATACTCTTCTACAGATTCCCTCGATCTATCCTGTCTATATCCGAGATATGCTTCCTTCTTATTCTTAACCAAACCCTCAATTTCTTCAGTCATCCAGCATTCCCTATACCTACCAGCCTTCCCTTTCACCCCGACAGGAATATACTTTCCCTGGATTCTTGTTATCTCATTTCTGAAAGCTTCCCATTTTCCAGCCATCCCTTTACCTGCGAACATCTGCCTCCAATCAGCCTAATACTGTCAAAATTGGCCTTTCTCTGATTTAGAACTTCAACTTTTAGATCCGGTCTATCCTTTTCCATCACTATTTTAAAACAAATAGAATTATGGTCGCTGGCCCCAAAGTGCTCCCCCACTGACACCTCAGTCACCTCTCCTGCCTTATTTCCCAAGAGTAGGTCAAGTTTTGCACCTTCTCTCGTAAGTACATCTACATACTGAATCAGAAAATGTTCTTGTACATACTTAAATTCCTCTCCATCTAAACCCTTAACACTATGGCAGTCCAGTCTATGTTTGGAAAGTTAAAATCCTCTACCATAACCACCCTATTATTCTTACAGATAACTGAGATCTCCTTACAAGTTTGTTTCTCAATTTCCCTGTGACTATTAGGTGATCGATAATACAATCCCAATAAGGTGATCATCCCTTTTTTATTTCTCTGTTCCACCCAAATAACTTCCCCTGGATGTATTTCCGGGAATATCCTCCCTCAGTACAGCTGTAAATACTATCCCTTTTCAAAAACACCACTCCCCCTCCTCTCTTGCCTCCCTTTCTATCCTTCGTGTAGCATTTGTATCCTAGAACATGTTGATCAAACATGATTTCCCTTTCAATAAACCATGCTAACTGTCCCCAATTACATTGGGAAAATTCAACATGTTCAACTACAATCTCCTTAATGCTCAACCGACACCTTCTCCATGACAGATGCCAAACTAACTGGTCTGTATTTTCTCACTTTCTGCCTCCATCCCTTCCTGAATAGAGGAGTTATACTTGACCATTTTAAGGCTGATAAAATCTCTCCAGAATCTAGTAAAGTTTCAAAAATGAGTACCCATTGCATCTCATTACCCTCCTCTTAAAAACCACAGGATGATGTCAATCAAACACTATTAAACAGATGCATTTGGTACTATCACTGGGCCAGTGATCCAGAATTTTTGCTTAATGCATTGAGAACATGGGTTTGAATCCACAATTATAAGTGGTGAAAGTTTAACTCAATTTTTAAAAATCTGGAATTAAAGGTCCCAGGAAGTGTTGTTGAACAAAGATCTTGGAGTGCGGGTTCATAGCTCCTTGAAAGTGGAGTCACAGGTAGATAGGATAGTGAAGGCGGCGTTTGGTATGCTTTCCTTTATTGGACAGAGCATTTAGTATAGGAGTTGAGGGGCCATGCTGTGGCTTTCCAGGACACTGGTTCAGCCACTTTTGAAATACTGTGCACTATTCTGGCCTCCCTCCTGTCAAAAGGGTGTTGTGAAACTTGAAAGGGTTTAGAAAAAATTTACAAGGATATTGGCAAGGTTGGAGGGCTTGAGCTACAGGAGAGGTTAAATAGACTGGGGCTGGTTTCCCTGGAGCCGAGGCTGAGCAGTGACCTTATAGGGGTTTATAAAATCACGATGGGCATGGATAGGATAAATAGACAAGTCTTTTCCCTGGGGTGCAGGAGTGCAGAACGAGGGGTTCATGGTGAGAAGGGGAAGATTTAAAAGGCACCACAGGGCAACTTTTTTCATGCACAAGGTATGGAATGAGCTGCCAGAGGAAGTGGAGGAGGCTACAGCATTTAAAAAGCGTCATGGTTACATGTAAAGGAAGGGTTTGGAGGGATATGGGCCAAGTGCTGGCAGGTGGGACTAGTTTGGGTTAGGATATCTGGTCGGCATGGACAGGTTGGACCAAGGATCTGTGTCCATGCTGTACACCTCTATGACTGTATGACCTTAATGACAACCACATAACAAAAACACATCTGGTTCAGTAATGTCCTTTCGGGTTGGAACTTTGCCATGTGTACCTGGTCTGGAGTGTGTATGACTCCAGACCCACAGCAATGTGGTTAACTCTGAACTGCCCTCTGAATTGGTGCAGCAAGCCAGTGAATTCCAGGACAGTTAAGGACAGGAAATAGACACTAGTCTGCCAGTGACAGCCACATCCTGGGAACAATGCTTTCCAAAAACAAAAGGTCAAGTACATATCAACCCACAGTTCTATCAGCTACTCCCCTCTTGATTCCAAAGGCAACTGGACACACTGCCACAAGATTCATCTTCCACGTTCTAACAGATTAATTCCTGTCACACAGGCTCATTGCGTTCACTTCCCCTTCCACCCAAGTTAATGTTAAACATATCTGCCTAAGTCTAATGCCATCTCCTGCACGCTTTATCTTCAGCAACTGAAACTCTAACTTCCACCAGTATCCTTCCTTTGTTGCTTTTCTTTCATGGCCTGGACTGGTTATGATGACTCATTTCAAACACCACGACATCACTGAACTTTAAATCTGGTTGTGTGAATTCTGTGATAGCAAGCTACATGATCCACAGTTCTGTAGCTCTTCCACATTCTATAACTAAATTGCTCTAAATAAAAGTACCATGACAGAAATATGACACTTTTCAAGAATTCAGTCTATTTAAGAATGCACATGACATTACTTTCCATCTTAAAAGGTTTTACCCTCTCTGTGCACTTCTCTGCTTTCCTAAATTCCCAACAAACCCAGCTCACTCTCTTCTCCTTCACTCTCTAAATCCTGCCTTGTGTAGCATTACAGTCAAAAGTGTGGTGCTGGCAAAGCACAGCAGGTCAGGCAGCATCCGAGGAGCAGGAAAATAGACATTTCAGGCAAAAGCCCTTCATCACAAAAGCAATATTCAAATAATGTCCAATAGTCGGGACACAAGCTGACAGTTGCAAGGATTTTAATTTGTCACTAAAGACAGTCCAGTGGTGGTGGGAGGGAGACACCAAACACAAGTTCAATGGGGACAGACAGCAAGGAAAAGTCACTAAGTATGGGAAATAGACAGACAATAGAGTATTGAGTTTTGCCTGCACTAGAGGGGACCATGGTGTCAGATAGAGAACAAAATCCCCTCTACACCATCCCCAAACACTCCCATCAATTGCTCTGTCTCTTCCTGAGCCATAACATCAATTTTCTGTGATGATCAATTGCAATTAACCAGAATGGAAATAACACATTCTAAACATGAGGGGAACCAGTGTCATAACTGGACTCTCAGAAGACGTTCTACAGAGTAACTCACAAAAGGTTAAATAAGACGACTAGAGCCCATGGTGTTGAAGATAGTATATTAGCACGTATATTGACTCAAGGGTAGGAAATAGCGAGTGGGAATAAGGAGTTCTTTTTCAGATTGGCGACATGTGACCAGGAGATTCAACTGTTTACAATACACATGAATGACTTGGAGGGAGTGAATGTACGTAGCCAAATTTGCAGACATCACAAAAATACGTGGAAAGGCAGATTGAGAGAGAGAAGCAAACAGTTCACAGAGAGATAGTAATTGGTGAGGGAAGTTGCAATAAAATTGACAAAGTATAATGCAGGAAAATGCAGAGTTGCTCAGTTTGGTAGGGAGAAAGAACAGAATATTATTTAAATAGAGAGAAACTGCAGAAAGCTGTAACACAAAGGGACTGGGGGGGGGGGGGGGGGGTGTAGAGAACATGTACATGTTACACAGAAAACTAGCACCCAGGTGCAACAGGTAATCAGGAAGGCTAATAGGATGTTGGCCCTTATTTCAAGTAGGTTGAAGTATAAGAGTAGGGAAGCCTTACTGCACCTGTACAAGGCCACATCTGGACACTGGTCCTCTTATTTAAAAGAAAAAGTATCATTTCATTGGTGGTATTACAGAGGATTCAATCGTATGATCCCAGGTATGGAGGGATTATCCCGTGAGCAATAGGAGAATCAAGAGTTATGGGGAAAGGGCAGGAAAGGAACATGAGGAATGTCAGATCAGCCATGATTCGATTGAACAGCAGCGCAGGATTGAGGAGCCAAACAGCCTACCGCAGTTCCTATTTTTGTTTCATTAGAAATAGAAGTTGTTGGAAAAGCTCAGCAGGTCTGGTAGCATCTGTGCAGAGAAAACAGTTAATGTTTCAGGTCCAGAGACCCTTCCTGAGAATTTCTGGGATGATGCTGCCAGACTTGCTGAGCTTTTCCAACAACTATTGCTTTTGTTTCGGATTTACAGCATCCACAGTTCTTTCAGTTTTTATTTCCTATTTCTAATGGTCTTAAATAGAATTGTGATTTAAAAATGCTGTGTAATGCGGATAAATAAAAGATTAACCATAACATAAGCAAAAATAGGAAGGTGAATTATTTGAATAATTGAGAGATGAGAATGTTCTATGAACCCTGGGTGTGTCTGTGCACAAGTCGCTGAAAGCAAGCAGCAAGTGCAGCAGGCAGGAACAAAGGCAAACTGAACTGGCCTTCATACTGAGAGGATTCGAGTGCAGGAACAATTGATGCAATTGTACAGAGCTTTGTCAAGGCCACACCTGGAGAATTGTGTGCAGTTGTGGTGTCCTTTTCTGAGGAAGGATATTCTTGCTGTACAGGGAGTGCAGAGAAGGTTTACCAAATTGATTCCTGGGATGGCAGGACTGACATCAAGAGGAATCGAGTCAGGAAGGATTGTAGTCACTGGACAAAAGTGAGGACTGCAGATGCTGGAGATTAGAGCAAGATTGTGTTGCTGGAAAAGCACAGGTCAGGCAGCATCCGAGGAGTAGGAGAATCTGATTAAGGGCTTTTGCCTGAAACATAGATTTTCCTGCTCCTTGGATGCTGCCTGATCTGCTGTGCTTTTCCAGCACCACTGGACTTTAGGAGAATAAGAGAGGAGCTCAAAAACCTATAAAACTCCAACAGGACAAGACAGGTTAGATGCAGGAAGGATGGCCCCGACGCTGGAGCAGTGGTTGTAGTTTAGTGGTAGGAGGCAAACCTTTCTAGGAAAGGCAAGAAATCTGAGAGGAGAAATGTCTTCAACCCAGAGAGTGGCAAGCCTGTTGAATTCAGTCCCACAGAAAGTTAGACACCAAAACAGTGTTTCCAAGGAGGGAGCAGATATCGTGCTTGAAGCTAAAAAAAATCAAGAGATGGGGTGGGGGAGGGATTAGGGTATGGAACTCGATGATTGGCCATGATCATACTGAAAGATAGAGCAGGCTCAAGGAGTTGAACAGCCTACTCCTGTTCCTTTCTACTTTGTTTCTAGCTTTCACTCTCTCCCATTTTCAAATTAATCTCAGAAAATAATAATTTGTTCTCATCTCTCCCAACCCTTGCTCAATCGCTTACACCTTTCACATTTTTCAGATCCAATGAAATGTCCATCAACCTGAAGTTTTTGGTGATCCTCGTCCTCATGGCTGCCACTCTGACCTGCTGAGTATTACCAACACCAACGGCCTACCTTTGAGACTTCTAGAATTCGCAGTACTCTGCCCTTCAATCCTTTCCTCTTGAATGATGAACATTGACAAGCATTTGGAGAACTCCACTGCTCTGAGTCGAGAGGTGGCTATGGAATCTTTCCCACAGTGAATTAATTGAACCTCAATATCTCACCCATAAGAAAAACCACTGGGCAATATAACAAATGTATGGTATAAAAGATGTAAACAAAAAGAACTGTGCATGATGGAGATCAGAAACAACATGCTGGAGAAACTCAGCAGGTCTGCAACATCTGAGAGCGAGAGACAAACAAAGTTAATATTTCTAGTTCAGTGACCCTTTATGATATAAATTATGGTTATAGTTGTGGCAAGTCCATCATCTCAGCTTTGGGAAATTACTACAGAACATCCTCAAGGTAGGGTCCTAGGCCCAACCATCTTCAGCTGATTTATCAAAGACTTTTCCAGAAGGTTAGAAGTGAGGATTGTCACTAATTCTTCAGATATTGAAGCAGTCCATTTCCAAATGTAGCAAGACCTGGAAAAATGACCAGGTTTATACTGAAAAGTGGCAAGTAACATTCATGCCTCACAAGTGCCAGGCAATGACCATCTACAGCACAAAATAATTAAACCATCACCAAATGACCTTCAAGGTCATTACCATCACCGAATCCCCCCCACTGTCAATATCCTGGGATTACCACTGAGCAGAAACCCGACTGGGTCTCACCACAAACTGGCTACAAGAACAAGTCAAATACAAGGATCTCTGCAGCATACAGCTCATCACCTGCCTGTCAACTATCGACAAAGCACAAGGCAGGAGTGTGACAAAATATTCTCCACTTGCATGGATGGCTGCAGCTCCAGTAGGTTACTCACTGCAGAATTTCTATTCTCTAACCTTCTCTTATAGCCATCGTAATTAGATATGTCCAGTTCTGTTCAGTTTCTCGTCAATGGTAACTCCCTCCAGAACGTTGACAGTCAGTGATGGTAACACTAGCCTGGCCGAGTACAGTGGAGCAAGCACACACCCCTTCCCACCATCACCACCTGCCCAGAGAGTAACCGAGCCTGCAGACTGTACAGCCACCTACACACTCACTCTGAGATTGGGGGGGGGAGAAGAGTCATCCTCGTCTGCGAGGGACTAATAATGATAATGCTATTGAATGAGGGGCAGTGGTTAGATTCTCACTTGTTGGAGATGGGCATTGCCTGGTAGATGTGTGCAGTGAATGCCAATATAGCAATGTCTTAGTACTGCAGCACCAATAACTAGGGGAAGGCCATCACCTGAACTTCAGGCTCACTCCTATTTTCTAATTCCAGTCAAATGTGGCTTTTTCTTTCACTTTCCATTCTGAAGGTGTGATCTCTCCAGTATGCTGACTAACCTGTATTTTGCTTTTATTTCCCCACTCCACCCTGCCTGGCTGCACTCTGCCTCATATGTCAACCTTTAAACCCACAAAGCTATTTAAAACTAATTCAACTTCTTCAATCAGTCAGCTCCTTGACATAATTTCATAATCATTCCTCTGACTTCTCTTGAAACTGCTGACTCAAGCTGAGGCACAGCTGCAAGGATCATTCACATCGTAACTTGTGACAATTCTACTGGTGAACCATCACAGCTTGTTGTTGTGGTTCTGTTCGCCGAGCTGGGAGTTTTTGTTGCAAACGTTTCGTCCCCTTTCTAGGTGACATCTTCAGTGCTTGGGAGCCTCCTGTGAAGCGCTTCTGTGCTGATTCCTCCGGCATTTATACTGGTTTGAATCTGCCGCTTCCGGTTGTCAGTTGCTGTCCGCTGCAGTGGCCGGTATATAGGGTCTAGGTCAATGTGTCTGCTCAGCGAACAGAACCATAACAACGAGCACCCGAGCTACAAATCTTCTCACAAACTTTGAACATCACAGCTTGGTCTGACTCTATCCTTTCAATGCTTTTAACACATCATTGGAAAAGAATGCCCAGCTGAATTTCCAACTTGTTGATTCCCAAAGCTGACTGTCGAACTCTCAATCCCAACCTGATGGGGCAGCCAACTCAATACGACAGGACAGAACCTGCTCCCTGGGTCCCCTGTCACTCCAGAGAATTACTGATCTTTTCGGTCACATGGGCAACTTCACCAATGATTGGCTTCTGTTCGTTCAGGGCGTGCCACCCAGCTGCATGCTCATGGAATCATACATTACAGACCACATCCCAGACACCACCATTACTGGATATGTGGGTGCTTGTAGATGTGTGTGGGGGGGTGGGGGGGAACACCACGTGGGATAGAGTCAGGAGAGAGTTGCCCTGGGAGTCCTCAACACAGATTCCAGATCCCATGAAGTCTCATGGTTTCAGGTTAAACATGGGCAAGAAACCCTCCGCTGATTACCATATCATACCGTACAACACTGGAAGGACGCACTGAGGGTGGCAACGGTGCAATGTATTCTGGTTGGCTCAGCAGCAGTATCACTGATCAAGCTGGTCGGATCCTAAAGGACATGGCTGCTAGGCTGGGTCTGCGGCTGGTGGGGAGGGAACCAAGAGGGAAAATCATGTTTGACCTCATCCTTACCAATCTGCCAGCTGCAGATACATCTGTCCATGACAGTATCAGTAAGAGTGACCATTGCACAGTCCATGTGGAGACTTCACATTGAGAGTGCCCTCCATCGTGTTGTGTGGCACTATCACCGTGCTAACTGGGACAGACTTCAAACAGATCTAGCAACTCAACACTGGGCATCCATGAGATGCTGTGGGCCATCAACAGCAGCAGAGCTGTACTCCAGCACAATCTGTAACCTCATTTCCCCAGCATATCCCCCACTCAACCATTACCATCAGGATAGGGGATCAACCCTGGTTTAACAGAGAGTTCAGGAGGGCATGCCAGGAGCAGCATCAGGCATACCAGAAAATGAGATGTCAAGCAGGTGAACCTACCATTTAGGATTACCGTGTACCAAACAGCATAAGCAGCAAGTGATAGACAGATCTAAGTGATCCCACAACCAACTGATCTGAATTAAGCTCTGCAGTCCTTCCAGTTGCGAATGGTGGTGGACAATGGAGGAGCAGACTCCCTATCCTCAGTGCTGGAAGAGCCCAGCGCATCAGTGCAAAAGGTAAGGCTGAAGCTTTTGCAACAATCTTCAGCCCAGAGTGTTGAATGGATGATTCATTTTGGCCTCCTCCAGTAGTTCCCAGCATCACGGATACCAGTGTCCAGCCAATTCAATTCACTCCACATGATAAGAAGAAATGGTTGGAGACACTAGAGACTGCAAAGGGCCCTGACAACATTCCAGCAATAGTACTGAAGATGTGTGCTCCAGAACTTGCTGCTCCCCTAGCTAAGCTGTTCCAGTACAACTACAACACTGGCATCTACCCGACCATGAGGAAAGTTGCCAAATTCAACCTGGCCAATTATTGCTTCATGAGTCTACTCTCAATCCTCAGTATGTGATGGGCAGTGTCAGTAACAGTGCTATCAAGCAGCATCTGCTCAGCAATAACCTGCTCAGTGACACCCAGTTTGGGTTCCCCCAGGGTCACTCAGCTCCTGACCTCATTCCAGCCTTGGGTCAAACATGGACAAAGCAGCTGAATTCCAGAGGGGAGGGGAGAGGGACAGCCCTTGACATCGAGGCTGCATTTGACCAAATGTCGCATCAAGGAGCCCTGGCCAAACTAGAATCAATGCAAGTCAAGGAGCAAACTCTCCGGTCATTGGAGTGATACCTGACAGATAAGAAGATGGTGGTGGTTGTTGGAAGTCAATCATCTCAGCTCTAGAACATCTCTGCAGGAGTGCCTCAGGGTAGTGTCCTAGACCCAACTACGTTCAGCTACTTCATCGTTATGTTCAGCACCATTTGCAATTTCTCAAATATTGAAGGAGTCCAGGTTCAAATGCAACAAGACCTGGACAGTGTCCTATCTTGGGGTGACAGGTGGCAAGTAATACAAATGCCAAACAACGACTATTTCCCAACAAGAGACAATCACTGCCCTTTGCATTCAATGGTGTCACCATCACTGAATCCCTCGATACTAACATCCTTGGATTACTATAGACAAGACACAAGTGGACTCACGAAAAGATTTTGTGAAACTTGAAAGGGTTCAGAAAAGATTTACAAGGATGTTGCCAGGGTTGGAGGATTTGAGCTACAGGGAGAGGCTGAACAGGCTGGGGCTGTTTTCCCTGGAGCGTCAGAGGCTGAGGGGTGACCTTATAGAGGTTTTCAAAATTATGAGGGGCATGGATAGGATAAATAGACAAAGTCTTTTCCCTGGGGTCGGGGGGTCCAGAACTAGAGGGCATATTTCTGGGTGAGAGGGTAAAGATATAAAAGAGACCTAAGGAGGAACTTTTTCACACAGAGGGTGGTACGTGTATGGAATGAGTTACAAGTGGGTGTGGTAGAGGCTGGTACAATTGCAACATTTAAGAGGCATTTGGATGGGTATATGAATGGGAAAGGTCTGGAGGAATATGGGCCAGGTGCTAGCAGGTGGGACATGATTGCGTTGGGATATCTGGTCAGCATGGACAGGTTGGACCGAAGGGTCCGTTTCCATGCTGTACATCTCGATGATTCACCACATAAACAGTGGCTACAAAAGCAGGTCAGAGACCAGAAATCCTGCAACGAGTACAAGCACTTTACCTTGTAACTCCCCAAAGCCTGGCTATCATCCACAAGAGACAGGTCAGGAGTGTGATGGAATACTCACCGCTTACCTGAATGGGTGCAGCTCCAACAACACTCAAGTAGTTTGACACCAGAGGACAAAGCAGTCCACTTGTCTGGCACAACATCTACAAGCACACACTCCACCACCCCCCTGTATTTTCTATTATTGTTTTAATCATTGTCATAAATAAAGAATTGCCAATGGGGCCTGGACACTCCTCAACAAGTACAGCAACTTCCCCACAACGACTCTATCAAACCCTATCATAACCTTCAAAAATAAAATCAGAAGTTGTCAGACAGCAGATCTGGAAGCATGAGTGGAAAGAAATCAAGATGTGGAGGTCCCGGTGTTCAATTGCAGTGGACAAGGTCCAGAGTCACACGACACCAGATTATAGTCCAACAAGTTTATTTGAAATCAAAAACTTTGAGTGCTGCTCCTTTGTCAGATGAAGTGACGGAGGAGCACTGCTTCAAAGGCTTGTGATTTAAAATAAATCTGTTGGACTATAACGCAATGTCATGTGACTTCTGAGAAAAATCAGTCAGCATTTCAGGTCACTTGGGCCCTAAACATTAACAGATTCCTAACTTCACAGATGCTGCCAAATCTGCTGAGCTTTCCCAGCAACTTCTGTTTTTGTTTCTCATTTACAGAACATGCAGTTCTTTTGGTTTACATGATCAATTCTGATTTACTTATTCAGGTTCCCTAACTTATCAAGTTGGGAAGCACTTTCACAAAAGATTTCATCTTTAACCCACTGAAAACATTTACAAGATCAATTCAGCAATCGATTAATAAAGGAAAGTGTTTGCATGATGTGAAAACAAAATTCACCAGACAACATATGAAACAGTGCTCCCAGCTCCACCTGAGGAGAGGCACTCACCCTCGCCCCACATCCCCCAGGGGCAGGGAGCAGGGGACAGGGGGCAGGGGACAGGGGGCAGGGGACAGGGGGCAGGGGGCAGGGGACAGGGGGCAGGGGGCAGGGGACAGGGGACAGGGGGCAGGGGACAGGGGGCAGGGGACAGGGGACAGGGGACAGGGGACAGGGGACACCACCCCACCCCAGCCCACCCGGTCAGGGTCTCTGCCCCCTCCCCCCCACCATCCCAGCTGTACCCCTCCCCCACACCAGTCAGGGTCTCTCTCCTCATTCCCCCACCCTGGGGGCTCCTCCTGTTACCCACAAACTCAACTCCGCTCCCAACCGGCCTCCCGTACCCCACAGTGACGGGGCTCGGAGCATGGGCTCGGGGGTGTCACCGTCCCTCCTCCCCATATACCACCCACACTCCCCACTCACTTACCCCTCTGTCGCCGCCATGTTGGTGCTTCCCGCTCTCACGTGACCGGCCTGGCCTTTAATGCACTTGGGCCATGCCCACCCTGCCCATCCGCCAATGGAGGCCCGCGAGCGGGGCACGTGGGCAGCACAATGTACGCCGGGATTTGTAGTTCACCCGCTGCCCGGACCTCCGACCCCGCCCACTCACTCCCTGCCCCGCCCACTTCATACACCGCCCCGCCCACTCAAACTCAGCCCCGTCCCTCCGACCCCGCCCACTCACACCCTGCTCCGCCCACTCAAACTCAGCCCCGTCCCTCCGACCCCGCCCACTCACACCCTGCTCCGCCCCTTCCGACCCCGCCCCCTCACGCCCTGCCCCGCCCCCTCCGACCCCGCCTACTCAGGCTCCACACCGCCTTCACCTAGACCACGCCCGCTCAAACCCACGCCCCGCCTCCTCCTCTGACCCCGCCCATTCACCGCCGGTCCCGCCCCTCTGTACTTCATTGCGGACAGCGGCCGTTCAGCCCATCATGAATGTGATGTGGAGTCTCACAGGAGTTGAAACGCCATGATTTGGAGGTCAGGGTGTCAGGGATAGAGAGGACAGACTGAGGGAATTCTGAGAAGAGGATAAAGACAGTAGGAGTATAGTTAAGAGGGAAATCGGGAGGGCAAGATGGGGACATGAGATAGCTTTGGGAAATAGAATTAAGGAGAATCCAAAGGGTTTTAACAAATATATTAAGGACAAAAGGGTAACTAGGGAGAGAATAGGGCCCCTCAAAGATCAGCAAGGCAGCCTTTGTGTGGAGCCACAGGAAATGGGGGAGATACTAAACTAATATTGTACATCAGTATTTACTGTGGAAAAGGAAATGGAAGATATAGACTGTAGGGAAATAGATGGTGACATCTTGCGAAATGTCCAAATTACAGAGGAGGACGTGCTGGCTGTCTTGAAACGGTTAAAGGTGGATAAATCCCCAGGGCTGAAAATGTGTTGCTGGAAAAGCGCAGCAGGTCAGGCAGCATCCAAGGCACAGGAGATTCGACGTTTCGGGCATGAACCCTTCTTCAGTTCCTTGGATGCTGCCTGACCTGCTGCGCTTTTCCAGCAACACATTTTCAGCTCTGATCTCCAGCATCTGCAGTCCTCACTTTGTCCTCGATAAATCCCCAGGGCCTGATCAGGTGTACCCGAGACCTCTGTGGGAAGCTAGAGAAGTGTTTGCTGGGCCTCTTTCTGAGATATTTGTTTCATCGATAGTCACAGGTGAGGTGCTGGAAGACTGGAGGTTGGCAAATGTGGTGCCACTGTTTAAGAAGGGCGGTAAGGACAAGCCAGGGAACTATAGACCAGTGAGCCTGACCTCGGTGATGGACAAGTTGTTGGAGGGAATTCTGGGGGACAGGATGTACATGTATTTGGAAAGGCAAGGACTGATTCAGGATAGTCATCATGGCTTTGTGTGTGGGAAATCATGTCTCTCAAACTTGATACAGTTTTTTGAAGAAGTAACAAAGAGGATTGATGAGGGCAGAGCAGTAGATGTGATCTATATAGACTTCAGTAAGGTGTTTGACAAGGATCCCCATGGGAGACTGGTTAGCAAGGTTAGATCTCATGGAATACAGGGAGAACTAGCCATTTGGATACAGAACTGGCTCAAAGGTAGAAGACAGAGGGTGATGCTGGAGGGTTGTTTTTCAGACTGGAGGCCTGTGACGAGTGGAGTGCCACAAGGATCGGTGCTGGGACTTCTATTTTTTGTCATTAACATAAATGATTTGGATGCGAGCATGAGAGGTAGAGTTAGTAAGTTTGCAGATGACACCAAAATTGGAGGTGTAGTGGACAGTGAAGAGGGTTACCTCAGATTACAACAGGATCTGGACCAGATGGGCCAATGGGCTGAGAAGTGGCAGATGGAGTTTAATTCAGATAAAGGTGAGGTGCTGCATTTTGGGAAAGCAAATCTTTGCAGGACTTATACACTTAATGGTAAGGTCCTAGGGAGTGTTGCTGAACAAAGAGACCTTGGAGTGCAGGTCGATAGGATAGTGTAGAAGGCATTTGGTATGCTTTCCTTTATTGGTCAGAGTACTGAGTACAGGACTCGGGAGGTCATATTGCGGCTGTACAGGACATTGGTCAGGCCATTGTTGGAATATTGTGTGCAATTCTGGTCTCCTTCCTAACGGAAAGATGTTGTGAAACTTGAAAGGGTTCAGAAAAGAATTACAAGGATTTTGCCAGTGTTGGAGGATCTGAGCTACAGGGAGAGGCTGAACAGGCCGGGGCTGTTTTCCCTGGAGCGTCGGAGGCTGAGGGGTGACCTTATAGAGGTTTACAAAATTATGAGGGGCATGGATAGGATAAATAGACAAAGTCTCTTCCCTGGGGTGGGGGAGTCCAGAACTAGAGGGCATAGGTTTAGGGTGAGAGGGGAAAGATATAAAAGAGACCTAAGGTGCAACTTTTTCACGCAGAGGGTGGTACGTGTATGGAATGAGCTGCCAGAGGATGTGGTGGAGGCTGATACAATTGCAACATTTAAGAGGCATTTGGATGGGTATATGAATAGGAAGGGTTTGGAGGGATATGGGCCGGGTGCTGGCAGGTGGAACTAGATTGGGTTGGGATATCTGGTCGGTATGGACAGGTTGGACCGAAGGGTCTGTTTCCGTGCTGTGCATCTCCATGACTCTATTACTGGGATGTCCTCAACCACCTGATGAAGGAGCAGTGCTCTGAAAGCTAGTGATTCCAAATAAACCTGTTGGTTTAGAATTGTCATGGGTCATGCAGTGAATGATCCCTTCAGCTGTACCTCAGTTTGAGTCAGAGAGTCATAGAGATGTACAGCACAGAAACAGACCCTTCGGTCCAACTCGTCCACGCTGACCAGAATTATACCAGCCTCCACCACTTTCTCTGGCAGCTCATTCCATGCACGTACCACCCCCTGCGTGAAAATCTTGCCCCTTAGGTCCCTTTTAAATTTTTCCCCTCTGACCTTAAACCTATGCCCCCTAGTTCTGGACTATCCGACCCCAGGGAAAAGACTTTGCCTATTTACCCTATCCATGCCCCTCATAATTTTGCAAACCTGTTTAAGGTCACCCCTCAGCCTCCGACGCTCCAGGGAAAACAGCCCCAGCCTGTTCAGCCTCTCCCTGTAGCTCAAATCCTCCAACCCTGGCAATATCTTTGTAAAGGGGAAAGTGAGGAGTGCAGATGCTGAGATCAGTATCGAGAGTGGTGCTGGAATGGCACAGCAGGTCAGGCAGCATCGTCCTCTTGCCCCTCGGATACTGCCTGACCTGCTGGGTCTTTCCAGCAACACACTCTTGCCCCCAACGTCGCTGTAAATTTTTTCTGAACCCTTTCAAATTTCACAACATCCTTCCAATGGGAGGGAGACCAGAATTGCACACAATATTTCATAAGTGGCCTAACCAATGTCCTGTACAGCCACAACATTGACCTCCCAACTCCTGTACTCAATACTCTTCGCCAATAAAAATACCAAACGCCTTCTTCACTATCCTGTCTACCTGCGACTCCACTTTCAAGGAGCTATGAACCTGCACTCCAAGGTCTCTTTGTTCAGCAATATTCCCTAGAACCTTATCATTTAGTGTATAAGTCCTGCTCTGAATTGTCTTTCCAAAATGCAGTACCTCACATTTATCTAAATTAAACCTTATCTGCCACTCCTCAGCCCATTTGCACATCTGATCAAGATCTTGTTATATTCTGAGGTAACCATTTCACTGTCCACCACACCTCCAATTTTGGTGTCATCTACAAACTTACTAACTATACCACCTATGTTCACATCCAACTAATATATATAAATGACGAAAAGCAGTAGGTCACAGCCTCCAGTCTGAAAGGCAACACTCCACCAGCACCCTCTGTCTTCTACCTTCGAGCCACATGGCTAGTTTTCCCTGTATTCCATGTGATCTCTGGATGCTCGGGTTTCCTCCTACAATCCAAAGATGTGCAGGTTAAGTGACTTGACCATCCGAAATTGCCCATAGTGTTAGGTGCATTAGTCAGGAGTAAATATAAGGTTAGGGGAATGGGTCTGGGTGGGTTACTCCTCAGAGGGTTGGTGTGGACTTGTTGGGCCGAAGGGCCTGTTTGCATACTGTAGGGGATCTCATCTAATCTAATCTAACCTTGCTAACTAGTCTACCATGATGAACCTTGTCGAACGCCTTACTTAATTCCATATCAGCTGCTTCAGGAGAAGTCAGTTAGTAATGATTATAAAATTATATTGAGGAGCTGGCCTATTGAAGGAGTTGGATTAGTTTTAAAAGCCTTTGTGGATTTAAAGGTTGGTGTTTGAGGCAGAATACAGCCATAAAACCACAAGAAATAGGACTGGAAGTAAGGCCACTCGGCCCATCGAGTCCACTCTGCCATTTAATCATGGCTGATGGACATTTCTACACCACATACCCGCACTCTCCCTGTATCCCTTAATTCCTTGCGAGATTATGAATTTATCAATATCTGCCTTGAAGACATTTCGCGTCCCAGCCTCCACTACGTTCCGAGGCAATGAATTCCACAGGCCCCCCACTCTCTGGCTGAAGAAATGTCTCCTCATTTCCATTCTAAACTGACCCCCTCTAATTCTAAGGCTGTGCCCAAGAGTCCTAGTGTCCCCGCCTAACGGAAACAATTTCCCAGCGTCCACCCTTTTTAAGCCATGTATTATCTTGTAAGTTTCTATTAGATCTCCCCTTAATCACCTAAACTCTAATGAATACAATCCCAGGATACTCAGCCGTTCCTTGTATATTAGACCAACCATTCCAGGAATCATCCGTGTGAATCTCCGCTGGACACGCTCCAGTGCCAGTATGTCCTTCCTGAGGTGGGGGGCCCAAAACTGGACACAGTACTCCAAATGGGGCCTAACTAGAACTTTATAAAGTGTCAGTAGCACATCGCTGCTTTTACATTCCAACCCTCTTGAGATGAATGACAACATTACATTTACTTTCTTAACCACAGACTCAACCTGCAAGTCAACCTTTAGAGAATCCTGGACTAGCACTCCCAGATCCCTTTGTATTTTGGCTTCATGAATTTTCTCACCGTTTAGAAAGTAGTCTATGCTTTTATTCTTTTTTTCCAAAGTGCAAAACCTCGCATTTGCTCACGTTGAATTCCATCAGCCATTTCCTGGACCACTCTCCCAAACTGTCTAGATCCTTCTGCAGCCTCCCCACTTCCTCAGTACTACCTGCCTGTCCACCTAACTTCGTATCATCGGCAAATTTCGCTAGAATGCCCCCAGTCCCTTCATCCAAATCATTAATATATAACGTGAACAGCTGCGACCCCAACACTGAACCCTACGGGACATTGCTTTTCACTGGCTGCCATTCCGAAAAAGAACCTTTTATCCCAACTCCCTGCCTTCTGTCAGACAGCCAATCCTCAATCCATCCCAGTAGCTCATCTTGAACACCATAGGCCCTCACCTTACTCAGCAGCGTGAGGCACCTTATCAAACGCCTTTTGGAAGTCTAGATAGATAACATCCACTGTGTTTCCCTGGTCTAACCTACTTGTCACCTCTTTAAGGAATTCTAACAGGTTTGTCTGACACGATCTCCCCTTACTAAATCCATGTTGACTTGTTCTAATTTGACCCTGCATTTACACTTAATGGTAAGGTCCTTGGGAGTGTTATTGAAGAAAGAGACCTTGGAGTGCAGGTTCATAGCTCCTTGAAAGTGGAGTCGCAGGTAGATAGGATAGTGAAGAAGGCATTAGGTATGCTTTCCTTTATTGGTCAGAGTATTGAGTACAGGAGTTGGGAGGTCATGTTGCGGCTGTACTGAACATTGGTTGGGCCACTGTTGGAATATTGCGTGCAATTCTGGCCTCCTTCCTATTGGAAAGATGTTGTGAATCTTGAAAGGGTTCAGAAAATATTTACAAGGATGTTGCCAGGATTTGAGTTACAGGGAGAGGCTGAACAGGCTGCGGCTGTTTTCCCTGGAGCGTCGGAGGCTGAGGGGTGACCTTATAGAGGTTTATAAAATTATGAGGGGCATGGATAGGATAAATAGACAAAGTCTTTTCCCTGGGGTCGAGGAGTCCAGAACTAGAGGGCATAGGTTTAGGGTTAGAGGGGAAAGATATGCAAGAGACCTAAGGGGCAACATTTTCACACAGAGGGTGGTACGTGTATGGAATGAGCTGCCAGAGGATGTGGTGGAGGCTGGTACAATTACAACATTTAAAAGGCATTTGGGTGGGTATATGAATAGAAAGGGTTTGGAGGAATATGGGCCGGGTGCTGGCAGGTGGGACTAGAATAGGTTGGGATATCTGGTATGGACAGGTTGGACTGAAGGGTCAGTTTCCATGCTGTACATCTCTATGATTCTATGACTTTCAAGAATTTAGAAACCTCATCCTTAACGATGGATCCTAGAATTTTACCTACAACCGAGGTTAGGCTTATAGGTGTATAATTTTCCATCATTTGTCTTGATCCTTTCTTGAACAAAGGGGTTACAACAGCGATTTTCCAATCATCTGGGACTTTCCCTAACCCCAGTGATTTTTGAAAGATCACAACCAACGCCTCCAGCAACACATTTTCAGCTCTGATCTCCAGCATCTGCAGTCCTCACTTTCTCCCCTAACAAGTGTCCTGTACAAGTTCAGCACAGGGAGAAGCAGAGTTACAATTCATGTGACCCTTCAGGAAGCTCTGGTGATCTGTGAGCGATATGAATGGAGACAGTCACATTTTCGGTGACACTGAGAGTTTTGGTTCCTTCTTCACAATCCTTAGGTGCTCAGATCCCAGAGACAGTGGAGTGTGGAGATATTTACTCAGTCAGCAACCAGTTAGTGTCAAATGGAATAAAACAACATACAGCACAGTGGGAGAACCTTTGGCCCATCCAGATCTGTGCCAGATCTTTGTTACAACAATCTATTTAGACCCAAACCCTTGCTTCTTCTCCATGATTTGTACCAAGTTCCATTCAAAAGTTACGATTGAATCTGCTTCCATTGCCCAACATGCTCCAAATCCTGCCCAGCTGTCACAGCACTCAAGCACATCGAGTGTCCCTGTCCTACAATCCAGCCAGCCCCCACCTCTCTGCTGTTTCCCTGCAAATATATATCACTGCCATTTCTTAATGAGATCAGGAGCATCCCTACTTCCACCAGGCAGACTTGTTAGCAGCCTCCTCTATCACCCAGTCTCGATCAGTAACTAGGCAATGCCTATGTCCTTTGCTTATTGAGCCTTCAACCACTGGAAACTGTCACATTTTCTAAAATGTGGGGTCATACGACCAGAGGGTTTTCTCTGAAGAGTGCAGTGGAAATTAGATCCCAGTGCTGTGCTCCTCCGCCCAGCTTACAAACTCGAACTGAAGGATCAGGACCCAGTACAGAAAATGTTGCAGTGTTGGTCTGAGGCACAGAAAGGCCTTCTATGAGACTGCTTAGAGCCAGTGGACTGGTCCATAATAATAACTCAGCGGCAAACTTAAACAATTATGTCACTACCACTCCAGACGTCATCAGGAAGCAGGTAAAAGACTGCATGCTGAAATAGTTCATCGAAGTGTTCCTCAACTGGAAATAATGGATGAACTGGGAGGTCCACTCCCGACTGAAGGCCAGGTCTGAGTTGTACAAATCAGGTAACCCCGACTTATCCAGGAAATCCAGGTAGGGCTATCCGATGCAGGCAAAGGCAATACCAAACTCAGCTTGAGACCCTGACTAACCACACGACCACCCTTGTTTGGGAGGGCTGGTGAGGCCAGGAACAGGGAGATAATGGACTTGAACGTGTGGTTGGGGAACTGGTGCAGGAAGCAAGGATTTAATTTCTTGAATCACTGGGGTATGTATTGTAGTAAGCATAAATTCTACAAGAGAGACAGTTTGCACATTAATAGGTTAGGGACCAGCATTCTGGCAGGCAGGTTTGCTACTGCAACACAGCTACGTTTAAACTAAGTAGCGGGGGGGAGGGGACAAACTGGATGTTTAAGAAGGAAATTGGAGGGAAAGTTAGAACATGGGAAGTCAAGAAAGACAACTGTATCAATGAGGCAGAAACCTCAGAAAGGGATCATGCTGTAAGGTTGAGTGAAATAGGAGTTGATGGGAAGGGTGAGGGCAGTAACAAATTAAAAATACTATACATGAATGCACGAAGCATTAGAAATAAGATGGATGAGCTTGAGGCTCTTTTGGAAATTGGCAGATACGATATTGGGGGGATAACTGAAACGTGGCTTCAAGTGGACAGGGCCTGGGAAATGAATATTCAAGGCTACACGTGCTATCGTAAGGACAGACTGAAGGGCAGAGGGGGTGGGGTGGCCATATTGGTAAGGGATGATATTCAGTCCTTTGCCCGGGGGGACCTAGAATCAGGGGATTTAGAGTCAGTATGGATAGAGCTGAGAAATTCTAAGGGTAAAAGGACCCTTTTGGGAGTCATCTACAGGCCCCCAAACAGTAGTCTGGATGTCGGATGTAAGTCGAATCAGGAGCTGAAATTGGCCTGTCGCAAAGATGTTACTACAGTTGTTATGGGGGATTTCAACATGCAGGTAGACTGGGAGAATCAGGATGGTATTGACCTCAAGAAAGAGACTTTGTGGAGTGCCTCAGAGATGGATTCTTAGAGCAGCTGGTGCTGGAGCCTACCAGGGAGAAGGCAATTCTGGATCTGGTATTGTGCAACGAACCAGAATTGATCAGGGACCTCGAAGTGAAGGAGCCATTGGGAAGTAGTGACCATAATACAATAAGCTTCAATCTGCAATTTGAGAGGGAGAGGGTACAATCGGAAGTGACAATATTTCTGTTGAATAAAGGGAACTATGGAGCTATGAGGGAGGATCTGGCCAAAGTTCAATGGTGCAATACCTTAGCAGGGATGACTGTGGAGGAACAATGGCGGATATTTCTGGGTATAATGCAGAAGATGCAGGATCAGTTCATTCCTAAAAGGAAGAAATATCCTATGAGGAGGCATGGATGGCCGTGGCTGACGAGGGAAGTTAAGAAACATATAAAGTTAAAAGAGAAAAAGTATAACATAGCAAAGATAAGTGGGAATACGGAGGAATGGGAAGCTTTTAAAGAACAAGAGAGGATTACTAAGAAGGAAATACGCAGAGAAAAAATGAGGTACGAAGGTAAACTGGCCAATAATATAAAGGAGGATCGTAAAAGCTTTTTTAGGTATGTGAAAGGGAAAAAAATGGTTAAGACTAAAATTGGGCCCTTGAAAACAGAAACAGGGGAATATATTACGGGGAACAATGAAATGGCAGAAGAATTGAATTGGTACTTCAGATCTGTGTTCACTGGGGAAGACACAAGCAATCTCCCTGAGGTAACAGTGGCTGAAGGGAATTTATATTTGCCAGGAATTGGTGTTGGAGAGACTGTTAGGTCTGAAGGTTGATAATCCCCAGGGCCCGATGGTCTACATCCCAGGGTACTGAAGGAGGTGGATCGAGAAATAGTGGATGCGTTGGTGATTATTTTCCAGAGTTCGATAGATTTGGGATCAGTTCCTGCGGATTGGTGGGTGGCTAATGTTGTACCACTTTTTAAGAAAGGTGCAAGACAGAAAACAGGAAATTATAGACCAGTTAGTCTGACCTCAGTGGTGGAAAAGATGCTGGAGTCAATTATAAAGGATGAAATTACGACACATCTGGATAGTAGTAACAGGATTGGTCAGAGTCAGCATGGATTTATGAAGGGGAAATCATGCTTGACTAATCTTCTGGAATTTTTTGAGGATGTAGATCTGAAGATGGACAAGGGAGATCCAGTGGATGTAGTGTACCTTTCAGAAAGCCTTTGATAAAGTTCCACATAGGAGGTTAGTGAGCAAAATTAGGGTGCATGGTATTGGGGGCAAAGTACTAACTTGGATTGAAAGTTGGTTGGCTGATAGGAAACAAAGAGTAGTGATAAACGGCTCCATTTCGGAATGGCAGGCAGTGACCAGTGGGATACCGCAGGGATCAGTGCTGGGACCGCAGCTTTTACAATATATGTTAATGATATAGAAGATGGTATTAGCAATAACATTAGCAAATTTGCTGATGATACAAAGCTGGGTGGCAGGGTGAAATGTGAGGAGGATGTTAGGAGATTACAAGGTGACCTGGACAGGTTAGGTGAGTGGTCAGATGCATGGCAGATGCAGTTTAATGTGGATAAATGTATGGTTATCCACTTTGGTGGCAAGAACAGGAAGGCAGATTACTACCTAAATGGAATTAATTTAGGTAAAGGGGCAGTACAAAGAGATCTGGGTGTTCTTGTACACCAGTCAATGAAGGTAAGCATGCAGGTACAGCAGGTAGTGAAGAAGGCTAATAGCATGCTGGCCTTCATAACAAGAGGGATTGAGTATAGAAGCAAAGAGGTTCTTCTGCAGCTGTACAGGGCCCTGATGAGACCACACCTGGAGTACTGTGTGCAGTTCTGGTCTCCACATTTGAGGAAAGACATTCTGGCTATTGAGGGAGTGCAGCGTAAGTTCACGAGGTCAATTCCTGGAATGGCGGGATTACCTTACACTGAAAGACTGGAGCGACTGGGCTTGTACACCCTTGAGTTTAGAAGACTGAGAGGGGATCTGATTGAGACGTATAAGATTATGAAAGGATTGGACACTCTGGAGGCAGGAAACATGTTTCCGCTGATGGGTGAGTGCCGAACCAGAGGACACAGCTTAAAAATACGGGGTAGACCATTTAGGACAGAGATGAGGAGAAACTTCTTCACCCAGAGAGTGGTGGCTGTGTGGAATGCTCTGCCCCAGAGGACAGTGGAGGCCCAGTCTCTGGATTCATTTAAGAAAGAGTTGGATAGAGCTCTTAAGATAGTGGAATCAAGGGTTATGGAGATAAGGCAGGAACAGGATACTGATTGAGGATGATCAGCCATGATCATAATGAATGGTGGTGCAGGCTCGAAGGGCAGAATGGCCTACTCCTGCACCTATTGTCTATTGTCTATTGTCATAATGGGCTACAAAGCGAACTCAAACAGAATCGTGGGCAAGTACACAGTGAAACGATGTCACGTATCCCAGCAGCCTCGGATGCTCCTGTACCCAGGGTCACTGCAGCAGACATAACATCGCCTTCCTGAGAGTGGACCCAAAGAAAGTGACTGGCCCAGCTGCAGACCCTGGCCCCGCACTCAGACACTGTGCAGACCAGCTGGTGGGAGTATTAGCTGACATAACTTCTCGTTGCAAAGAACTGAAGTCCTCATCTGCTTCAAGAAGACCATTATCATCCCAGTGCCAAAGAAATCTCATGCAGCATGCCACACTGACTACCACCCGGTGGCTCTGACCTCCAATATTGAGAGGTTAGTCGTGGCCCACATCCACCCCAGCCTCCCAGCCTGCCTTGATGCTTTGCAGTTCACCTCCCATCGCAGCAGGTCCACAGCAGGCTCCATCTCACTGGCCCTATCAACAAGGATACCCAGGGCAAGCCACAACCACCTGATGGAGGAGCAGCGCACCAAAAACTAGAGCTTCCAAATTAACCTGTTGGACTCTGACCTGCTGTTGTGTGATTTTTAACTTATCACAGGCTCCTTCTTATTGTCTCCTCCTTTAACACCATAATTCCAAACAAATGCAGCTCTAAACTCTGAGACCGAGGTCTTGGCTCCCCTGTCTGAAACTGGATCCTCAACATAGAATCAAATCAGAGAATCACAGAATCACAGAATCATAGAATCAGAGAATCATACAGTCATGGAATCATAGAATTCTATGATTCTGTGATTCTATGATTCAATGATACAATGATTTTGCGACTCTATGATTCTGTGACTATATGATTCTATGACTATATGATTCTACTGTGGCTCAGTGGTTAGCACTGCTGCCTCATAGCACCAGGTTCCAGGGATTGATTCCTGCCTGTCTGTGTGGAGTTTGCCCATTTTCCCTGTGACTGTGTATGTTTCCTCCGGGTGCTCCTGTTTCGTCCCACAGTCCAAAGATGTGCAGGTCAGGTGAATTGGCCATGCTACATTGCCCGTAGTGTTAGTTGTATTAGTCAGGGGTAAATATAGGGGAGTGGGTTTCTCTTCAGAGGGGCGGTGTGGTGTGGACTTGTTGGGCCAAAGGGCCTGTTTCCACATTGTAGAGAATTTAATCTATCTATGATTCAATGATACAATGATTCTGTGATCTGTGATTCTATGGTTAAGTGATACTATGATTCTATAATTCTATGATTTTATGATACCATGATTCTATGATAGAATCATAGAATCACAGAATTATTGAATCACAGTATCTTAGAATCATGGTACCATAGAATCACAGAAACACAGAATCACATTATCTTAGAATCATAGAATCACTGAATCACAGTATGATAGTACCATGGAATCAAAGAATCACAGATTCACCGAAACATAGAATCATAGAATCACAGAATCATAGAATCACATTATCTTAGAATCATAGAATCGCAGAATCACACAATCCCTGCAGTGTGTAAACAGGTCCTTTGGCCCAACAAGTCCACACCAACCCTCCAAAGAGTAACCCACTTAGACCCATTTCCCTACTGTTCTACATTTACTCCAGACTAATGCACCTAACCTACACATCCTGACCCATAGACCACAATCAGTAAGAATAGGTGACAATACCTTCTCCACCATAATCCTTAAAACCAGTGCCCCATGAGGCTGCGTATTCAGCCCCCTACTCCACTCCTTATACACTCACGTGGCTAAATTTCACCCCAACTCCATATATAAGTTTGCTGATGACACCACCATTACAGGTTGGATCATGAACAACAATGAGATGGAATAAAGGGAAGAAATTAAGTGCATAACAACATGGTATAAAAACAACAAACTCTCCATTAACATCAGAAAATCATGGAGCTGGCCATTGACTTCAGGAAGCAGAGTGGGGGGACACGTCCCTGTTTGTGTCAATGGAGCTGAGGGGAAGATGACTGAGAGCATCAAGTTCCTGGGAGTGATGATCACCAACAGTCTGTGCTGGTGCACCCACATTGACATGCTAGTCAAGAAAGGCCAACAGTGTCTGTACTTCCTCAGGAGGTGAAGGAAATTTAGCATGTTCACAATGACACTTACCAATTTTTATAGATGCATCACAGAAAGCATCCAATCCGGATACATCACAGAGTAATTTGGCAACTGCTGTTCCCAAGACCATAGGAAATGACAGGAAATTGTGAACACATCCCAGTCCATCACACAAACCAGCCTTTTCATCCATTAAGCTGAAAATGTGTTGCTGGAAAAGCGTAGCAGGTCAGGCAGCATCCAAGGAACAGGAAATTCGACCTTTCGGGCATAAGCCCTTCTTCAGGAATTCCTGAAGAAGGGCTTATGCCTGAAACGTCGAATGTCTTGTTCCTTGGATGCTGCCTGACCTGCTGCGCTTTTCCAGCAACACATTTTCAGCTCCAATCTCCAGCATCTGCAGACCTCACTTTCTCCTATTCATCCATTGACTCCATCTATACTCCCCACTGCCTTGGGAAAGCAGCCAACATCATCAAAGACCCCTTCCACCCTGGTTATACTCTCTTCCACCTTCATCCATTGGGCAGAAGATATAAAACACGTACCAACAGATTCAAGAACAGCTTCTTCCCCGCTGTTATCAGAGTTTTGAATGGATCTCCCTCTCTCTCTGCACCTTCTCTGTGACACTAACACTGTACCTGCTTTCCTGATGCACTCTGTATGGTACAAGCTGCCTGTTGAGCACACAAAACAACACTTTTCACTTTATCTCGGTGCTTGTGACAACAATAAATCAATGTAAATCTGAACTCCCTCGCCCTGAAAGAGGTAACTGAGGCTCAGTGGCAGGTTCCTTGACAGCGATTGATAGGTAATTGTATCTGTGCATAAACGTTGTTCGAATGGAGTTAATGTCCAGATCACCCCTCCCCCCTGACCTGCCCACTCCAGGAGCTACTGGGATGTTGCAATAGCATTGAGGGCTAAATGAGCTCATCCCATTGTCAGGCAGTAGGAGAATGGGAATGACCATGCCACCCCAGTTGGAAGAAATGAGGAACTGGCTCCCGCTCCTGCTCATGTTCCACTCACTGCGAGTGCATCCGTTTTCTCCTGGAGGGTATTGCTGCCTATTGTTTGTTCACATTCACAACTCCCTTTGCTCCTCTAACCCTCCAAGCTCGGCTCTGTGACCGATATCTTATGGTTCCAAAGTGAATGAGCTCACCTTTATCCAGGGGGTGATCCATTCAACTCCGAGTAAAGATTCAAACTGGGGGTCTGTCTCAAATTGGGTGGTTCAAACAGTTACAAGGCAAAGATCTGATATTTTAGGGTGAATTTGTAATTTTTCTAACATACGTTTATTACATTTGACACTTGGGGCTGTTGAAGGAGGGGATTGTTAGTGTTACTGAGCAAGAAAATTATTTCAGCAAGTTACTGTCCCCAGCACAGGGACAGCCCAGGGCTCAATATGGAGTAAAGCTCCCTCTACACTGTCTCCCATCAAACACTCCCAGGACAGGGACAGCGTGGGGTTAGATACAGAGTAAAGCTCCCTCTGCACTGTTCCCCATCAAACACTCCCAGGACAGGGACAGTACGGAGTTAGATACTGAGTAAAGCTCCCTCCACATTATCCCCCATCAAACACTCGCAGGGACAAGGACAGCACAGGGTTAGATACAAAGTAAAGCTCCCTCTACACGGTCCCCATCAAACACTCGCAGGGACAGGGACAGCACAGGGTTAGATACAGAGTAAAGCACCCTCTACACTGTCCCCCCATCAAACACTCCCAGGACAGGGACAGCACAGGGTTAGATACAGAGTAAAGCTCCCTCTACACTGTCCCCATTAAACACTCCCAGGACAGGGACAGCACAGGGTTAGATACAGAGTAAAGCTCCCTCTACACTGTCCCCATTAAACACTCCCAGGACAGGGACAGCACAGGGTTAGATACAGAGTAAAGCTCCCTCTACACTGTCCCCATTAAACACTCCCAGGACAGGGACAGCATGGAGTTTGATACAGAGTAAAGCTCTCTCTACACTGTCCCCATTAAACACTCCCAGGACAGGGACAGCACAGGGTTAGATACAGAGTAAAGCTCTCTCTACACTGTCCCCATTAAACACTCCCAGGACAGGGACAGCATGGAGTTTGATACAGAGTAAAGCTCTCTCTACACTGTCCCCATTAAACACTCCCAGGACAGGGACAGCATGGAGTTTGATACAGAGTAAAGCTCCCTCTACACTGTCCCCATTAAACATGCCCAGGACATGGACAGCATGGAGTTAGATACTGAGTAAAGCTCCCTCTACACTGTCCCCATCAAACACTCCCAGGACAGAGACAGCACAGGGTTAGATACAGAGTAAAGCTCCCTCTACAATGTTCCCATCAAACACTCCCAGGACGGGGACAGCACAGGGTTAGATACAGAGTAAAGCTCCCTCTACACTGTCCCCATTAAACACTCCCAGGACAGGGACAGCATGGAGTTTGATACAGAGTAAAGCTCTCTCTACACTGTCCCCATTAAACACTCCCAGGACAGGGACAGCATGGAGTTTGATACAGAGTAAAGCTCCCTCTACACTGTCCCCATTAAACACGCCCAGGACATGGACAGCATGGAGTTAGATACTGAGTAAAGCTCCCTCTACACTGTCCCCATCAAACACTCCCAGGACAGAGACAGCACAGGGTTAGATACAGAGTAAAGCTCCCTCTACAATGTTCCCATCAAACACTCCCAGGACGGGGACAGCACAGGGTTAGATACAGAGTAAAGCTCTCTCTACACTGTCCCCATTAAACACTCCCAGGACAGGGACAGCATGGAGTTTGATACAGAGTAAAGCTCCCTCTACACTGTCCCCATTAAACACGCCCAGGACATGGACAGCATGGAGTTAGATACTGAGTAAAGCTCCCTCTACACTGTCCCCATCAAACACTCCCAGGACAGAGACAGCACGGGGTTAGATACAGAGTAAAGCTCCCTCTACAATGTTCCCATCAAACACTCCCAGGACGGGGACAGCATGGGGTTAGATACAGAGTAAAGCTCCCTCTACAATGTTCCCATCAAACACTCCCAGGATAGGGACAGCACAGAGTTAGATACAGAGTAAAGCTCCCTCTACACTGTCCCCATTAAACACTCCCAATACAGGGACAGACAGGGTTAGATACAGAGTAAAGCTCCCTCTACACTGTCCCCATCTAACACTCCCAGGACAGGGACCTCATGTGGTTAGATACAGAATAAAGCTCTCTCTACAATGTTCCCATCAAACACTCCCATGACAGGGACCTCATTGGGTTAGATACAGAGTAAAGCTCCCTCGACACTGTCCCCATCGGACACTCCCAAGATAGGGTCAGAACGGGAATAGATACAGAGTAAAGCTCTCTCTACACTGTCACTATCAAACACTCCCAGGATAGGGTCAGCATGGGGTTAGGTACAGAATAAAGCTCCCTCTACACTGTCCCCATCAAACACTCCCAGGACAGAGACCCATGGGGTTAGATACAGAGTAAAGCTCCTTCTACAATGTTCCCATCAAACACTCCCAGGACAGGGACAGCACAGGGTTAGATACAGAGTAAAGCTCCCTCTACACTGTCACCCCATCAAACACGCCCAGGACATGGACAGCACGAAGTTAGATACTGAGTAAAGCTCCCTCTACACTGTCTCCCATCAAACACTCCCAGGATAGAATCAGCATGGGGTTAGGTACAGAGTAAAGCTCCCTCTACACTGTCCCCATCAAACACTCCCAGGACAGGGACAGCACGGTGTTAGATACAGAGTAAAGCTCCCTCTACACTGTCCCCCCAATCCTAGGGACAGGGTCAGCACGGGCTGAGATATTGTATTCCACCTACACTGTTCACCCCTCGAGGAATTGAATTGACTCTGGTCCATGTTATTTTAAAACTGGGACTTTGGAGAGTTTTGTAATCCAAACATCATTATATACCCTTTCAATCTCATTCCCAATGCCAGTTTTCTTTCTTCAATTATTCATTGGTGATTTAAACAAATTTCTTTGCTCTGAGCATTATGTTAAAATTTAAAATTGTAACTGATCTTCACAAACTGCTTGTGATTAAGTGCCTGGAATTGCAGTCTGCTTATTTGATCATGTCGGCAGGCTGTCTCTCATTCCTGATGGTAGCTGTATTTAAACATGGGGTTCACTTGGAGTCAGACAAATATGGCGTCACCATGGAGATGGGAAACAGGTGTTACCATGGCAATACAAACCCCCACCTAACCTTGTAGTGAGGGTTTGAATGAGGGAGATGGATCCTCAATTGCTTGACACAGTGAGTAGTCAGAGCTCGAGATTGTGAATTAAATCAGATGTACAAATAAAGTTCCCTCAGAAATGGGGGAGGTGGAAGGGGGTCAAAGTCTTGTCTCAGAGATTTCCCCCAGGATGTGATCAAAGGAATACCTTATCAGGATAGACCTCAGCACGGTTTAGCTCCTGACTCAAGAAACAGTGGGAGGGACGGGGAGGCTCAACAACTGCCGATCTTTGGGAATACATAGCAAACTGTGCCAACAGCTGAAAGAAGAGAAGAATGGGATTGTTTTCAATGGGGAATTTTCCACACTTGTGTCCATTCCACCACGTGTTTGCGTTGTGAATACTGCACCGATGAAGGGTGTAAATGTGAAAGTTATTGTAGTCATTAACAGTATCTGATATGAAATGGGGAACCATCAGCACACAGACATGAGAAGCAGAAAGGGCATTTTGTGGTGCAGTGGTAGTGCCCCTAACTCTGAGACTGGAGGCCTGGGTTCAAATCACACTTTCTCCAAAGATCTGTCATCAAATCTCTGAGCAGGTTGTTGAAGAAGCGTTGAGAATGGTTACTGCACAGAAGGAGGTAACTTCCTCCTGCATTCCCTTATAGACGTGCTTCTTCCTCTGCCCATGATTGAACCTGCATCCCCCACACCCCTCCCAACACCCACACACACACTCACACACACGCACACGCACACACATGCACACACACACAAACACGCACACAGGTGAGTGTGCACACGCATACATACATACACACGCATGCGCACACATAAGCACACGCGCACATGCACACGCACACACGCACACACACACATACACTTGCGCACACACTCATACACACATGCACACACACACAAACACGCACACAGGCGAGTGCGCACATGCATACATACATACACACACATGCGCACACACGCCCATGCACACACACACACATGCACACGCGCGCACACACACATACTCTTGCGCACACACTCGCACACACAAGCACGCGTGCACATATACGCACACATGCACATGCACACACACACACATGTGTGCGCACACATACATACACACACATGCGCATACACATTCTTGCTCTCTCTCTCTCTCTATGGATCCTAACACTGATTGCATTAAAAAGGTTTAAGGAAATAAAATAATCAAAAGTTCCGGTTGAGGTGTGCTGGCAGTGTTCCTTCCTCTGGGTCAGACTGTTTGGGTCCCCCCGGTCCTGAAGGTGTTTTGGAATGTGTCTGAGCAGTTTGGTTAAAGATAATTCAGAGGGCCAGTTTACAATGTGGCTGGCCATGAGCAGGACTCTGCCTGGGTGTGAATGTGATTCTGTACAAACCAGGCAGGGACAGGACTGGCTCCGGCTTCTCCTACTGTCAGGGGTAGCTTTGCCAGATGACGGTCATGATACTATTGATCTGATGGTGTCATACATTAGCTTTCAGCTGCACGTCGAGATATTGTGGGTCTATCCGAGCACACAGCACAGTTAATGTCCTCACTCATCCACCATTGCTCCCTCACACTTTAATTTGAAGAAAGTTTTGAGTCTTGCATTTCTTTAGCACCTATCAGAGCCACAGTTTAGCGTACAAAGCATTACGGCCAGTGAAGCTGAGCCAGCACCGTACAAACAACAACATTCATTTATATAGCAGCGTAAACAGGTGCGTGACAGGTGACCAAAGGTTTGGTCAAAGTGTTGTGTTTTAAGGAGTTTCTTGAAAGAGGAAAGTGAGGTGGAGAGCACTAAGGAAAGAGATATTGAAAAGGTGATGGTGAGCTACTGCCTTGAAATGCTGCAGTGGGGAAGGTGTTCCAGAGCTTGGACAAAAGCAATTGTAGACCCAGACATCAGTGGTGATGCAATCCAGCTCGGAGCAAGGATATCTGTGAATTGTGGGTGTGGAGAAGGTGAGAGACAGGGAGGACTGAGGCTGTGGAGGATTAGAATTTTAAAGTCAAGGCGTTACTTGGGGAACCAGAAGATGTGTTATATTTGGATTTGCAGAAGGTGTTCAACAAAAGGTCAAATCATAAGATGAAAGTTCATGGTGTTGGAGGCAGTATATTGGCATGGAGAGAGAGAGAGAGGATAGGCTAATGGACAGGAAACAGTGAGTGGGGATAAGCAACTCTTTCTCACCAACCTCTGACCAGTGGGATTCCACAAAGATCAGTGCTGGGACTGCAACAGTTTCCAATAAATGTTAATGACTTGCAGGGGGGAAGTGAATGTCCTGTAGGCAAATTTGTAAATGACACAATAACAGGTGGAAAGGGATATAAACAGTGTACAGCGAGACAGTGATAGGCTAAATAAATTGGGCAAAATGTTGGCTAATGGAGGTATAATGTGAGAAAATGTGAAGGTGCTGATTTTGGAAGGCAGAGCAAAAGTATAGACTTATTTAAACAGAGAGAAACTGCAGAAAGCTGTAACAACAACAGACCTCAGATTTGTACATCAAACACAGAAAGCTAGCACACAGGGACAGCAGGGAATCAGGAAGGCCAATGGAATGTTGGCCCTTATTCCAATGGGATTGGAGGATCAGAGTAGGAAAATCTAACTGCACCTGTACAAGGTGCTGGGGACACCACATCTAGGCACAGTGAGCAGTTTTAGTCTCCTGGTCTAAGGGTTACACCACACCAGGTTATAGTCCAACAGGTTTAATTGGAAGCATTAGCTTTCAGAGTGTCACTACCACCTGATGAAGGAGCGTCGCTCCGAAAGCTAGTGCTTCCAAATAAACCTGTTGGACTATAACCTGGTGTTGTGTGATTTTTAACCTTGTACAGCCCAGTCCAACACCGGCATCTCCAAACCCTGATTCAAGGAGACATCATTTCATTGGAGGCAGTTCAGAGAAGGCTCCCTTGGATGATCCTGGGTCTGGAGGGACTGCATTATGGGTACAGGTTGAACAAGCTGGGACTCTACACCCTGGAGTTTAGAAGAATGATTTAATTTGATTTGATTGTCACATGTACCAACGTACAGTGAAAAGCTTTGTTTGCAAGAAGTACAGGCAGATCATAGTAAGCAAGGACATGCAGCTCATAGGGTGAACAATATCTAGAGAGAGGCATACGGGACGTGTGCGAGGCAAGATCAACATTAGCAAATCATCATTATTTGAAGTTTAAAAAGTCCATTCATCAGTCTGATAATGCTCGGGAAGAAGCTATTCTGGAACCTTCTAGTGCATGTGTTCCACTTCTGTATGTTTTGCCTGATGGAAGACATTGTGGGAGAGCATTACCGGGGTGCGATGGGTCTTTGATGATGTTGGCAGCCTTTCCGTGGCCACAGGCCATGTAAATGAAGTCCATGGATGGAAGGGTAGCTTCTGTGATGGCCTGGGCTGTGTAGGCAACCTGTAGTTTCTGAATGAGAGGTGATCTCATTGAAACATATTAGATTCTTAATAGGCTTGACAGGGTTAATGCTGGGAGGGTGTTTCCCATCATGGGAGACCAGAGGGCACAGGCTCAGAATATAGGGGCCCCAATTTAAGACTGAGATGAGGAGGAGCTTCTTCTGTCAGAAGGTTGAGAGTGTGAGGGGCAGAGTGTTTGTGTTTACTGAATGTTGAGATAGATTCTCGATCAGGTGAGGAATCAAGGGTTACAGACAAAGAGCAGGAAAGTGGACGTGAGGAATGAACCAGTTGAATGATTGGAGCAGACACTGGGGCTGAATGGCCTACTCCTCTTCCTATTTCTAATGGTCAGAGTTGATGTTGAGAGGATGTAGGTCTGTGAGCATTGGACTTCGGTGTGAACTAGACACAGGTAGCTGAGTTTTAGATGATCTTGTAGAATCTCTATAGTGTGGAAACAGGCCCTTCCTCCCAACAAGTCCACACTGACCCTCCAAAGAGTATCCCACACAGACCCATTCCCCTATCTTTGCCCATGACTAATGCACCTAACCTACACATCCCTGAACACTACAGGCAGTTTAGCATGGCCAGTTCACCTGACCTGCACATCTTTGGATTGTGGGGGGGGAACCAGAGCATCGAGTCCTGTGCACCCAGAGGAAACCCACGCAGACACGGGTGGGGAGAATGTGCAAACTCCACACAGACAGTAGCCCGAGGTTGGAATTGGCCCCGGGTCCCTGGCACTGTGAGGCAGCAGTGCTAATCACTGAGCCACCGTGCCGCCCTGCTTATGAATGGTTGGAAATGGGAGATCAGTTAGATTGAATAGTTGTGTCTAGTGTAATCGAGGCATGGTAGAGGGAGATCAGTGCGGCACTCCCTCAGTATTGACCCTCTGACAGTGCAGTGCTCCCTCAGCACTGACCCTCCGACTGTGCGGCACTCCCTCAGCACTGACCATCCGACAGTGCGGCACTCTCTCAGCACTGACCCTCCGACAGCGCGGCACTCCCTCAGCACTGACCCTCCGACAGTGCGGCGCTCCCTCAGCACTGACCCTTTGACAGTGCGGTGCTCCCTCAGCACTGACCCTCCGACAGTGTGGCGCTCCCTCAGCACTGACCCTTTGACAGTGCGGTGCTCCCTCAGCACTGACCCTCCGACAGTGCGGCACTCCCTCAGCACTGACCCTCCGACAGTGCAGCACTCCCTAAGCACTGACTCTCTGACAGTGCGGCCCTCCCTCAGCACTGACCCTCTGACAGTGCAGCACCCCCTCAGCACTGACTCTCCGACAGTGCGGCCCTTCCTCAGCACTGACCCTCCGACAGTGCGGCACTCCCTCAGCACTGACCCTGCGACAGTGTGGCCCTTCCTCAGCACTGACCCTCCGACAGTGCCCACTCCCTCAGCACTGACCCTCCGACAGTGCTGCACTCCCTGTACGCTGACCCTCCGACAGTGCAGCACTCCCTCAGCACTGACCCTCCGACAGTGTGGCCCTTCCTCAGCACTGACCCTCCGACAGTGCCCACTCCCTCAGCACTGACCCTCCGACAGTGCTGCACTCCCTGTACGCTGACCCTCCGACAGTGCAGCACTCCCTCAGCACTGACCTGCCGACAGTGCGATATGCTGCAATCTGTAGAATGGAAATTGATCCATAGTCTCTCTCTCTCTCTCTCTCTCTCTCTCTCTCTCTCCAGAGCTAATGTGTGAATGATGAAGTCATGGCCCCAGACAATTTACTTTGAATTGGCAGTCCCCAAACAACTCCTTCTGACATGACTTAAAATAAACCTGGCGAAACAACTATCATGTGAGTCTTGTTCCCTTAGCAACCTTGTTCTACCCAGCTCAGCCTCTGTGTCATTTCCCAGTGTGATGTGGAGTTTGTGAGTGTTGACCTGATGAGGACACAGTTAGCGTTGAGTGAATTGAGCAATGTCCTGTCTCCCATGTCCTGGTGGTGAAGAGCCTCTGTGCAGTGACTCTCTCCCAGAATTACTTTCATTCACCCGTGGGCATCATTCCCTGGGCCCAGCTCTTATTGCCCATCCCTAGTTGCCCCCTTGAGAAGGTGGGGGTGAGCTGCCTTCTTGAACCGCTGCAGTCCATGTGCTATAGATTGACCCACATTGTCTCTGAGGGAGGGACTTCCAGGATTTTGAGCCAGTGACACTGAAGGAACGGTGATATATTTCCAAATCGAGATGGTGATAGGCTTGGAGGGGAATTTGCAGGGGGTGGTGTTCCCATGTACCTGCTGCCCCTGTCCTTCTGGATGGAAGTGGCTGTGGGTTTGGAAGGTGCTGCCTGAGGATCTTTGGTGAATTTCTGCAGTGTATCTTGTTGATGGTACACACTGCTGTTACTGAGTGTGGGTGGGGAGGGAGGGGATGTTTGTGGTTGTGGTGCCAACCAAGCGGCTGCTTTATCCTGGATGGTGTTGAGCTTCTTGAATGTTTTTGAAGCTGCCCCCATCCAGGCAAGTGGGGAGTATTCCATCACACCCCTGACTTGTACCTTGTGGATGGTGGACAGGCTTTGGGGGGGTCAGGAGGTGAGTTATTTGCTGCAGGATTCCCAGCCTCTGATCTGCTCCTGTAGCCGTTGTGTTTTTGTGGGGAGTTCAATTCAGTTTGTGGTGAATGGTCTGGGAATGTAATGGGCCAGTGGAGGCTGCAGACTGAGTTGGAATGTAACTGAAGGGAGAGAAGAGGGTGAAAGAAACACTTGCAATCCCCAGGCTGGAAACTGGCTCTAATTCCCTGTAGCCCTAAAGTGGAAACTTGGCTTTGATGGGAGTGTACAGTGAGCCCAGCAGAGGTGATGGGCTGATTGGCCTTCACCTGTTGTTGTGTGTGTGTGGTCCTGTCTCTGATTGGGACATTGAGTAGATGGGGGAAGGTCAAGCACAAGCTGAATTTAGGCCCAGCCACCATCAGACATAGTAGTGGTGTCTTATTCCAAAATTGTATCCCACAGTCAGTGCTGATGTTGTCCCTCCTGGTCTCCCCCTCCACCCAGGAGTGAGGCTCTGGTATGCACATGAACGCTTAGGGGGTTCTCAGTTTGACACACAGCTTATCGAGCACCTATTCCAGGCCCAGAGTTTACCTTTGACCCTCATGAAGGGAGCTCTGAATCTTCTCCCAGTCTCGAATCCCCGGTAGCCCTCTCCCTATCAGCCAGCTCCCGCCAGCCTCTGAAAAGATCCTGCATTAGTCAGTAAGCCTGATTTGCCAGGACCAGTTTTAAAACATTCTCTGCTGGCAAGTCCTGCTGGCTGGGCCAGCATTTACTGACCATCTTGAATCTCCTTTGACAAGGTAGAGGGGCAGTTGAGAGTGCTGTTAGGCCCTTTCAGAGGGCTGTTCAGAGTCAGCCTGTGTCTGGAGTCACACAGAGGCCAGACCAGGTAACAATACCAACTTTCCTTCTCAAAGGGACAGATGGATTTTTATGGCAATCCACCAGCTTTGGTTATATTGCTGAGACAAATATTTTATTCTAGGTATTATTTTAAAGATATTTTTTATTGGAAAAGGGATTTTCTAAATTACATCTTATCAAAAACAATACAAAAGAACTAAACTTGTGTATATGTAGATATAAATAAATAAATAAAACAGCTCGGCATGACATTTGATTAATTCAATGTTATTTGCCCAGTTGCTGTGATTGCGCTGGTGTTACAGCCCTCACCGCCCCGGCCTGGTTATTAGGCGTGAAGAACAGATGGTGCTGATAGCCAATTAACCCAATAGTCTCCACACATCCCGAAGTCTCTCATTTTCCACACAAAGGTGTGTGACTAAGGTAGCCAATAACCTGTTCACCCAGCCTGATGCCCATTGAGAGACCCAGCAGCCTGATTAAGGAGCCATTAGGGGGTTAACTCCACCTCAGAGGCCACGACACTGTTGGAAACACAGACAGGCCTGAGGGCGTTACTCACTACCACCCCATGTAGATTGTGGGAGGGAAGCACTAGGGGGGTACAATCTCCACAATGTGCCTCCCCTCATATTAGCCTCATCCCTGACCAGCCCACTGAGGGTCCCCCTCGCACCAAGGATTTCCGGACCTAGCCCCAGCTGGGATCGGGCCTGTTGTCCACATAGGCCTGTTACGGAGTGCCTGGTAGCCATCAGGGTGAGCTATCCTTGTTCTGATAAGTCCGTCCAATGGTGAGCTTGCTATGGTCATTCACTGTGTACACTCTGGGTGGAACAACCTCTTTTTAGAAACTGGCATTTCCCAAGGGAGAGGGTGTCACCCCAACCATAAAGCTACCCCCTCTGCCCCGCACCTGCCCTCCCCCACAATGTGTCTGAATCACTAGTTTGTTAGAACAGGTGCGTGCAACATGGCCCAGGAACAAAACCATTCAACTCCCATATCCTTGGGAAGGTCCTGATGCCCACCTGGGCCTTACCCTATAGGAATGATCACGCTAAGGTCTGGGCCGTAACCCACTCCTCCTGGGGTCTGGGGACATGGCCTGTAATCCCTGGGCAGTAACCCACAGCCTCCTGGGGGTCTGGGGACATGGCCTGTAATCCCTGGGCAGTAACCCACAGCCTCCTGGGGTCTGGGGACATGGCCTGGAAACCCACCCTGGCTGATGCAGGACACCTTGAGGAAAATTTGAATGCATTAAATAAAAGCAAGCCCCATGGCAACCGTGAAACCATTGTCAGTTGTTGTCAAAGCCCATCTGGTTCACTAACGTCATTTCAGGAAGGAAGGTACCATTTTTACCTAGTCTGGTCTACCCTCCCTAGTGGTTAGGATTTGGAATTCTCACTGCCACAGCCCAGGATCGATTCCCAGTTAGGGAAAGAGAGCCCATACATATGGGTGAGGCCAATGGTGCAAAGGCTATCATTCCTGGCTATAGATCGAAAGATTATCAGTTCAACTCCTACTTGGGCTTGGATGCAATTTGCAACTTTTCAGGACACCAGATTGTGGCGGCAATTGAAGTACTTAACTGTTTTATTTATTCACTGTATCATTTACTGTTCTATTCATTTATTATTCACTGTATTATTCACTGTATCACTCGCTGTATTAATACTTCACTGTATTATTCACTATTATTTACTGTTTTATTCACTGTATTATTCACCGTATTAATAATTCACTATTATTTACTGTATTATTTACTACTTTATTCACTATTATTTACTGTTTTATTTACTGTGTTAATAATTCACCATTTTATTTACTGTGTTAGTGACTGTTTTATTTATTCACTGTAAAATGCAAGTGACAATAAATCATTCAAATTCAAATACGTGTGACTCCAGGCCCACAGCAATGTCTCTTAACTGCCCTCTGAAGCGTTAGAGCAGCTCACTCAGGTCCAGGCCATTCGGAATAGGCTACAGGTGGTGTCTGTGCCGGCATCCTCTACATGCAATGAATAAATAAATGTCTTCTGGGGGGCTTGGATTCAGCTTGCGTGAGTATACCCCAGTCACAGCTCGCGAGTGTGTGAAATAATTGAATGATTCCTGATGAAGGGCTTATGCCTGAAACGTTGAATTTCCTATTCCTTGGATGCTGCCTGACCTGCTGCGCTTTTCCAGCAACACATTTTCAACCCTGGAGGCACCAACTTCTTTACAATGGAGATAAATCCTCAGATCAACACGGTGCTGAACTGAGAGAGATTACACAGCCCTGGGAGTAAACTTACACAAACACTTCTCAGCAACTCCCAGAATACAATCCTGCAGACTGACAGTGAATCCATACATGTCAGAGCTGTCTTCCAGTAGGATCGCAGTCTCTGCTCAGAGTCTATCAGGAGATGACCCCATGATGACAGACTGCAACTTTCAAGGCAGTGAGGACATGTCAGGGGATAAGGCTGACCTCTCAGCTCAGGCATCGGTCTCTGATCCTGGAATTATTCCCAGGTTCAGGTGAAAGGTTATCCGTCATTGACAGGCCATTGCCGGGAGCAGGTAAAGAGAAACTTCAAAACAGAACCGTGTCACTGCAAAGCCTCAAGGTGTCCCAGAACATTTCACCAGAAACACAAAGAGAACAACCTCCTCTTCATTGAACAGAGCTATGAGAGGGAATAGAATAGAGTTTAGTTCAGATTTCCAACATCTACAGTATTTTGCTTATGAATGAGAAGGAGTTTGAGTCCATTGGGGGATTGTGCAGAGTGGGAGAGTGTGTGAAGGGTTTTGAGTCCATTGGGATTGTGTAGAGTGGGAGTGCGTGCGAAGGGTTTTGAGTCCATTGGGATTGTGTAGCGCGGGAGTGCGTGTGAAGGGTTTTGAGTCCATTGGGATTGTGTAGAGCGGGACTGGGTGTAAAGGGTTTTGAGTCCATTGGGATTGTGTAGAGCGGGAGTAGGTGTGAAGGGTTTTGAGTCCATTGGGATTGTGTAGAGTGGAGTACGTGTGAAGGGTTTTGAGTCCGTTGGGGGATTGTGTAGAGCAGGAGTGTGTGTGAAGGGTTTTGAGTCCATTGGGATTGTGTAGAGTGGGAGTGCGTGTGAAGGGTTTTGAGTCCATTGGGATTGTGTAGAGCGGGACTGGGTGTAAAGGGTTTTGAGTCCATTGGGATTGTGTAGAGCGGGAATAGGTGTGAAGGGTTTTGAGTCCATTGGGATTGTGTAGAGTGGAGTACGTGTGAAGGGTTTTGAGTCCATTGGGGGATTGTGTAGAGCAGGAGTGTGTGTGAAGGGTTTTGAGTCCATTGGGATTGTGTAGAGTGGGAGTGCGTGTGAAGGGTTTTGAGTCCATTGGGATTGTGTAGAGCGGGAGTGTGTGTGAAGGGTTTTGAGTCCATTGGGATTGTGTAGAGCGGGAGTGTGTGTGAAGGTTTTTGAGTCCATTGGGATTGTGTAGAGCGGGAGTGCGTGTGAAGGGTTTTGAGTCCATTGGGATTGTGTAGAGTGGGAGTGCGTGTGAAGGGTTTTGAGTCCATTGGGATTGTGTAGAGTGGGAGTACGTGTGAAGGGTTTTGAGTCCATTGGGATTGTGTAGAGCGGGAGTGCGTGTGAAGGGTTTTGAGTCCATTGGGATTGTGTAGAGCAGGACTGGGTGTGAAGGGTTTTGAGTCCATTGGGATTGTGTAGAGCGGGAGTGGGTGTGAAGGGTATTGAGTCCATTGGGATTGTGTAGAGTGGGAGTGCGGGTGAAGGGTTTTGAGTCCATTGGGATTGTGTAGAGCGGGACTGGGTGTGAAGGGTATTGAGTCCATTGGGATTGTGTAGAGTGGGAGTGCGTGTGAAGGGTTTTGAGTCCATTGGGATTGTGTAGAACGGGAGTGGGTGTGAAGGGTTTTGAGTCCATTGGGATTGTGTAGAGCGGGAGTGTGTGTGAAGGGTTTTGAGTCCATTGGGATTGTGTAGAGCGGGAGAGTGTGTGAAGGATTTTGAGTCCATTGGGATTGTGTAGAGCGGGAGTGGGTGTGAAGGGTTTTGAGTCCGTTGGGATTGTGTAGAGCGGGAGTGCGTGTGAAGGGTTTTGAGTCCGTTGGGATTGTGTAGAGTGGAAGTGCGTGTGAAGGGTTTTGAGTCCATTGGGATTGTATAGAGCGGGACTGGGTGTGAAGGGTTTTGAGTCCATTGGGATTGTGTAGAGCGGGAGTGTGTGTGAAGGGTTTTGAGTCCATTGGGATTGTGTAGAGTGGAGTACGTGTGAAGGGTTGTGAGTCCATTGGGGGATTGTGTAGAGTGGGAGTGTGTGTGAAGGGTTTTGAGTCCATTGGGATTGTGTAGAGTGGGAGTGCGTGTGAAGGGTTTTGAGTCCATTGGGATTGTGAAGAGCGGGAGTGAGTGTGAAGGGTTTTGAGTCCGTTGGGATTGTGTAGAGCGGGAGTGTGTGTGAAGGGTTTTGAGTCCATTGGGATTGTGTAGAGTGGGAGTGCGTGTGAAGGGTTTTGAGTCCATTGGGATTGTGTAGAGCGGGAGTGTGTGTGAAGGGTTTTGAGTCCATTGGGATTGTGTAGAGCGGGACTGGGTGTGAAGGGTTTTGAGTCCATTGGGATTGTGAAGAGCGGGAGTGAGTGTGAAGGGTTTTGAGTCCATTGGGATTGTGTAGAGTGGGAGTGCGTGTGAAGGGTTTTGAGTCCATTGGGATTGTGTAGAGCGGGAGTGTGTGTGAAGGGTTTTGAGTCCATTGGGATTGTGTAGAGCGGGAGTGGGTGTGAAGGGTTTTGAGTCCGTTGGGATTGTGTAGAGCGGGAGTGCGTGTGAAGGGTTTTGAGTCCGTTGGGATTGTGTAGAGTGGAAGTGCGTGTGAAGGGTTTTGAGTCCATTGGGATTGTATAGAGCGGGACTGGGTGTGAAGGGTTTTGAGTCCATTGGGATTGTGTAGAGCGGGAGTGTGTGTGAAGGGTTTTGAGTCCATTGGGATTGTGTAGAGTGGAGTACGTGTGAAGGGTTGTGAGTCCATTGGGGGATTGTGTAGAGCGGGAGAGTGTGTGAAGGGTTTTGAGTCCATTGGGATTGTGTAGAGTGGGAGTGTGTGTGAAGGGTTTTGAGTCCATTGGGATTGTGTAGAGTGGGAGTGCGTGTGAAGGGTTTTGAGTCCATTGGGATTGTGAAGAGCGGGAGTGAGTGTGAAGGGTTTTGAGTCCGTTGGGATTGTGTAGAGCGGGAGTGTGTGTGAAGGGTTTTGAGTCCATTGGGATTGTGAAGAGCGGGAGTGTGTGTGAAGGTATTTGAGTCCATTGGGATTGTAAAGAGCGGGACTGGGTGTGAAGGGTTTTGAGTCCATTGGGATTGTGTAGAGTGGGAGTGCGTGTGAAGGGTTTTGAGTCCACTGGGATTGTGTAGAGCGGGGGTGGGTGTGAAGTGTTTTGAGTCCGTTGGGATTGTGTAGTGTGGGAGTGCGTGTGAAGGGTTTTGAGTCCATTGGGATTGTGAAGAGCGGGAGTGGGTGTGAAGGGTTTTGAGTCCATTGGGATTGTGTAGAGTGGGAGTGCGTGTGAAGGGATTTGAGTCCATTGGGATTGTATAGAGCGGGACTGGGTGTGAAGGGTTTTGAGTCCATTGGGATTGTGTAGAGTGGAGTACGTGTGAAGGGTTTTGAGTCCATTGGGATTGTGTTGAGTGGGAGTGCGTGTGAAGGGTTTTGAGTCCATTGGGATTGTGTAGAGCGGGAGTGGGTGTGAAGTGTTTTGAGTCCGTTGGGATTGTGTAGTGTGGGAGTGCGTGTGAAGGGTTTTGAGTCCATTGGGATTGTGTAGAGTGGGAGTGCGTGTGAAGGGTTTTGAGTCCATTGGGATTGTGTAAAGTGGGTGTGCGTGTGAAGGGTTTTGAGTCCGTTGGGATTGTGTAGAGTGGAGTACGTGTGAGGGGTTGTGAGTCCATTGGGGAATTGTGTAGAGCGGGAGAGTGTGTGAAGGGTTTTGAGTCCATTGGGATTGTAAAGAGCGGGACTGGGTGTGAAGGGTTTTGAGTCCATTGGGATTGAGTAGAGCGGGAGTAGGTGTGAAGGGTTTTGAGTCCATTGGGATTGTGTAGAGTGGAGTACGTGTGAAGGGTTTTGAGTCCGTTGGGGGATTGTGTAGAGCGGAAGAGTGTGTGAAGGGTTTTGAGTCCATTGGGATTGTGTAGAGTGGGAGTGCGTGTGAAGGGTTTTGAGTCCGTTGGGATTGTGTAGAGCGGGAGTGTGTGAGAAGGGCTTTGAGTCCATTGGGATTGTGTAGAGTGGAGTACGTGTGAAGGGTTGTGAGTCCATTGGGGAATTGTGTAGAGCGGGAGAGTGTGTGAAGGGTTTTGAGTCCATTGGGATTGTGTAGAGCGGGAGTGTGTGTGAAGGGTTTTGAGTCCATTGGGATTGTATAGAGCGGGACTGGGTGTGAAGGGTTTTGAGTCCATTGGGATTGTGTAGAGCGGGAGTGTGTGTGAAGGGTTTTGAGTCCATTGGGATTGTGTAGAGCTGGAGTGTGTGTGAAGGGTTTTGAGTCCATTGGGATTGTGTAGAGCGGGAGTGGGTGTGAAGGGTTTTGAGTCCGTCGGGATTGTGTAGAGTGGGAGTGCGTGTGAAGGGTTTTGAGTCCATTGGGATTGTGTAGAGTGGGAGTACGTGTGAAGGGTTTTGAGTCCATTGGGATTGTGTAGAGCGGGAGTGCGTGTGAAGCGTTTTGAGTCCATTGGGATTGTGTAGAGCGGGACTGGGTGTGAAGGGTTTTGAGTCCATTGGGATTGTGTAGAGCGGGAGTGGGTGTGAAGGGTATTGAGTCCATTGGGATTGTGTAGAGTGGGAGTGCGTGTGAAGGGTTTTGAGTCCATTGGGATTGTGTAGAGCGGGAGTGGGTGTGAAGGGTATTGAGTCCGTTGGGATTGTGTAGAGCGGGAGTGTGTGTGAAGGGTTTTGAGTCATTGGGGGATTGTGTAGAGCGGGAGTGCGTGTGAAGGGTTTTGAGTCATTGGGGGATTGTGTAGAGCGGGAGTGCGTGTGAAGGGTTTTGAGTCATTGGGGGATTGTGTAGTGTGGGAGTGTGTGTGAAGGGTTTTGAGTCCGTTGGGATTGTGTAGAGCGGGAGTGTGTGAGAAGGGCTTTGAGTCCGTTGGGATTGTGTAGAGCGGGAGTGTGTGTGAAGGGTTTTGAGTCATTGGGGGATTGTGTAGAGTGCGAGTGCGTGAGAAGGGTTTTGAGTCATTGGGGGATTGTGTAGAGCGGGAGTGTGTGAGAAGGGTTTTGAGTCCGTTGGGATTGTGTAGAGTGGAGTGTGTGTGAAGGGTTTTGAGTCATTGGGGGATTGTGTAGAGCGGGAGTGTGTGAGAAGGGTTTTGAGTCCGTTGGGATTGTGTAGAGTGGAGTGTGTGTGAAGGGTTTTGAGTCATTGGGGGATTGTGTAGAGCGGGAGTGGGTGTGAAGGGTTTTGAGTCATTGGGGGATTGTGTAGTGTGGGAGTGTGTGTGAAGGGTTTTGGGTCCATTGGGATTGTGTAGAGTGGGAGTGCGTGTGAAGGGTTTTGAGTCCGTTGGGATTGTGTAGAGCGGGAGTGTGTGAGAAGGGCTTTGAGTCCGTTGGGATTGTGTAGAGCGGGAGTGTGTGTGAAGGGTTTTGAGTCATTGGGGGATTGTGTAGAGTGGGAATGCGTGAGAAGGGTTTTGAGTCATTGGGGGATTGTGTAGTGTGGGAGTGTGTGTGAAGGGTTTTGAGTCCATTGGGATTGTGTAGAGTGGGAGTGCGTGTGAAGGGTTTTGAGTCCGTTGGGATTGTGTAGAGCGGGAGTGTGTGAGAAGGGCTTTGAGTCCGTTGGGATTGTGTAGAGCGGGAGTGTGTGTGAAGGGTTTTGAGTCATTGGGGGATTGTGTAGAGCGGGAGTGTGTGAGAAGGGTTTTGAGTCCGTTGGGATTGTGTGGAGTGGAGTGTGTGTGAAGGGTTTTGAGTCATTGGGGGATTGTGTAGAGCGGGAGTGGGTGTGAAGGGTTTTGAGTCATTGGGGGATTGTGTAGAGTGGGAGTGTGTGTGAAGGGTTTTGAGTCATTGGGATTGTGTGGAACGGGAGTGGGTGTGAAGGGTTTTGAGTCATTGGGGGATTGTGTAGAGTGGGAGTGCGTGTGAAGGGTTTTGAGTCCATTGGGATTGTGTAGAGTGGGAGTGTGTGTGAAGGGTTTTGAGTCCGTTGTGGGATTGTGTAGAGTGGGAGTGTGTGTGAAGGGTTTTGAGTCCATTGGGATTGTGTAGAGCGGGAGTGTGTGTGAAGGGTTTTGAGTCATTGGGGGATTGTGTAGAGCGGGAGTGTGTGTGAAGGGTTTTGAGTCATTGGGGGATTGTGTAGAGCGGGAGTGTGTGTGAAGGGTTTTGAGTCATTGGGGGATTGTGTAGAGCGGGAGTGCGTGTGAAGGGTTTTGAGTCATTGGGGGATTGTGTAGAGCGGGAGTGGGGTGTAAAGGGTTTTGAGGCAAAAGTGAGTACTGCAGATGCTGGAGATCAGAGTCTAGATCAGAGTGATGCTGGAAAAGCTCAGCAGTTCAGGTAGCATCGGAGGACCAGGAAAATCGATGTTTTGGGCAAAAGCCCTTCATCAGGAAAGGGTTTTGAGTCCGTTGGGGTTGTGCAGAGTGGGAGTGAATGGGTGTGGGTTTGGGTCTATTGCGATTCCGTTCCAGTTGTGGCTTTGTCTGGATATTAGAATGGCGGTGAGCTCAGAGTGCTGCCTGAGTAAACTGCAGTAGGAGCTGTCAGGATCCTGGGAAAGTCTGTCTGAGAATCTCCAAGGGACTGTTTTACAGTTTCTAAACTTTTAGTCAATTTGAAGGAGCTGCAGTATCTACATCGTAGGCCTGTGCTGGCATCAGCCCATCAGCCCATCAGCCCATCAGCCCATCAAGGCAGCCCCACGCACCATTGTGCCACCATTGTGCAGCCTAAAGATCTCCCCAGGCAGCCCCAGCCTCACCAAACACACTGTAAAAGACTTCAAACCACAAAGTCAATAGTATCATAAGCATTCCCACTCTGATTGAGGCAATGGCCTGGATCTTATCAGAAAGAAAGGAAAATGTAAATTTCTGTAGTGAAATAAAAATAAAATGGAGATCTGAAATTAAAGCACGAAATGATGGAAAATCTCAGCGAGTCTGGCAGCATCTGTGGAGAGAGAAACCAATTTAATGTTTTGAGTCTGGTATGACCCTTCTTTATAACTGAAGAAGTTAGAAGCTTCATTCTGAAGTAAAGTCAGACAAGATTCAAAACGTTAACTCTGTTGCTCTCTCTATAGATGCTGCCAGACCTGTTGAGTTTCTCCAGCAATTTCTGCTTTAATTGCAGATTCCTACAGTCCCATCTGCAGTCTCAGAGTTTCTCACTCTGAGCTGCATTTTACAAGGACAGCATGGTGGCTCAGTGGTTAGCACTGCTGCCTGACAGTACCAGGGACCTGGTTTGATTCCAGTCTCGCATGACTGTCTGTGTGGGGTCTGCACATTCTCCCCGTGTCTGTGTGGGTTCCCTCCCACAGTCCAAAGATGTGCAGGTCATGCTAAATTGCCCACAGTGTTCAAGGATGTGTAGCTTAAGGTGCATTAGTCAGGCAAGTGTAGGAGAATGGGTTGCCATGGTCAGAAAAGCCTGTTTCCACGCTGTAGCGATTCTAATTCAATTCAGAGTCAACAATAGTTTGTTTTCAAGGACTCTTCTTGGGATTTTTTTTTGGTTTTGTTTTTAATTTTGCAGTTGAGGTTGGGGGCGGTTATATCACATTTTCAATGTTTACTGTTTCACTAGCTCCTTTATTACGGGAGATGTAATACAGAGTAACAATACTGTCTGTACTTGATGAACACCAAAACAGAACTGGAATTCATCAAAATCATGAATAATGATCAGTCTTCTATTAAACTTAAAGGAGCAATAGACAAAACATAGCTGGGTCCAAATCCTGGAATTCCGTCCTGAAGGGCATTGTGGGTCGACCAACAGCAGGAGGACTGCAGCTCACCTCCCTCCCCCACCCCGGGCAATTAGCCTCAGGCTGAAGGAATGGGAACAATGATGAGGACACAGTAGGGACGACTGTACTCTCTATCTAACCCCACATGGGATGTGAGTGTCACTGGCTGGGTCAGCATCTATTACCCATCCCTAGTTGCCCCTTGAGAAGGTGGGGGTGAGCTGCCTTCTTGAACCGCTGCAGTCCATGTGCTGTGGGTAGACCCACAATGTCCCTCAGGGAGGGAATCCCAGGATTTTAACCCAGCGACAGTGAGGAAGCTCTGAAGGTCCAAGCAGCTAAAGGCACAGCTGCCGATACCATGGATTGATACGACTTCATCAACCAGCATGCCCTGTCCTGTGAACCTTGACCCTTATCCTCAGAGCTGAAAATGTGTTGCTGGAAAAGCGCAGCAGGTCAGGCAGCATCCAGGGAACAGGAAATTCGACGTTTCGGACATAAGTCCTTCTTCAGGAATGAGGAAAGTGTGTCCAGCAGGCTAAGATAAAAGGTAGGGAGGAGGGACTTGGGGGAAGCGATGTGATAGGTGGAAGGAGGTCAAGGTGAGGGTGATAGGCCGGAGAGGGGGTGGGGGCGGAGAGGTCAGTAAGGAGATTGCAGGTTAGGAGGGCGGTGCTGAGTTCGAGGGAATCGACTGAGACAAGGTGGGGGGAGGGGAAATGAGGAAACTGTAGAAATCTGAGCTCATCCCTTGTGGTTGGAGGGTTCCCAGGCGGAAGATGAGGCGCTCTTCCTCCAACCGTCGTGTTGTTATGGTCTGGCAATAGAGGAGTCCAAGGACCTGCATGTCCTCGGTGGAGTGGGAGGGAGAGTTGAAGTGTTGAGCCACGGGGTGGTTGGGTTGGTTGGTCCGGGTGTCCCAGAGGTGTTCTCTGAAACGTTCCGCAAGTAGGCGGCCTGTCTCCCCAGTCCTCAGTACCTTGTAGTCACATGCCACAGAGCGACATGAACAGGCTGAGAGCTGAAAGATGTGGTGCTGGAAAAACACAGCAGGTCAGGCAGCATCCAAGGAGCAGGAGAATCAACGTTTCGGGCATGAGCCCTTCTTCAGGAATGAGGCTGGTGTGCCAAACGCGACTCACTGAGATCCTTGTAGAGAGAGGTGGTGAGCTTCTGCAAGGTAGGTATCCTTGAACAGGCTGAGAGTCTGGCTCAAGGAGGAGGGTCTTGGAGAGTCACAGGTCTCAGACTGCCTCAGCAGAAAATTAAAAAAATCTGTTCTTTGATGTTTCTGTATTCACAGCTTGACAGTGCTATAAATAGCACATCTGAAAGTGAGATCTCAGAGCCAAGGACATGGCCTGCTCAGAGCCAAGGACATGGCCTGCTCAGAGTGGCAGCTGTGTGTTTGACAAGGCAATGTTTTGTGCCATTGGGACTAGCTCAGCCCACCATTGAGCTGCTCCTGGTGGGGCTCAATCTGAGTAATCAGTCTCTGCTGCATTTACTGCACAGGCAGCACTGGGGGCTGGGAATGGGCAGCTTTCGCTTCATCTCCGTTTTCTCTCATCCCTGGGTCAGTGGGTTTATTTTTTTTTCACACCTCTTCGAAGCAAGCAGCTCCGGAGGACACAGCAGTCAGTGCCTACCTCCCAGTTGTCAGGGCCGTGACATTTATATCTCACCGGTAAAGGTCCTTCCAGCAGGAAGAGACGCACTCGAGAGCTCACAATCCAGTGATCACTTTACTGTCCAGAAGGTCTCTGGGTCCACAGCAGTAGTTATCTTGTGAGTGTAGCGGAGCCAATGCAGAGGATGTGTCTTCACAATGAGCAGCTGCAGATGGGGTAGGCACTGTAGGACCCTGCCATTGGTGCTTTCGTCCTGTTGGGGGGATGTTTTAAAAACATGCAACTGGGTGTGTGTTGGTGTTAGATAAACATGAGGATTAGATTAGATTCCCTACAGTGTGGAAACAGGCCCTTTGCCCAACCAGTCCACACCGACCCTCCGAAGAATAACCCACCCAGACCCATTTCCTTCTGACTAATGCGCCAAACACTATGGGCAATTTAGCATGGCCAATTCACCTGGCCTGCACATCTTTGAACTGTGGGAGGAAACCCACACAGACACGGGGAAAACGTGCAAACCCCGTTCAGACAGTCGCCAGAGGTGGGAATCGAACCCGGGTCCTTGTGAGACAGCAGTGCTAACCACAGAGCCACCATGCCACTGTATTGCTAAGAGGTAGAAAGTTCGTGCATTTCTGAGCCACGTACTGCAGCAAAGTGTTCAGTCAGGGTTCTACCTGCAGGTCTCAGGATAATGGGAATGAACATTCTGTCCCAGTGTTACTGGGTCTGGAGGAGATGGAACATACTCAGTGTTCCTGCTCCTGATCACTCTGTGTGAGTGTGGATGTTGACCAACAGCCTCCCTCTCGGTCTCTCATAGATTCGCACAGTGCAGAAAAGACCCTTCAGCCCATTGAGTCTGCACTAATGTTAATACCACTAAATATTCAGTAATCCTGATTTCCTGCACTTCTCCCATGTGCTCGAATTTTATGATATTTGAAGTACTCATCTAAATTTTTTTTTCCCAAGGTTGTAAGGTTTCCAGCTTCTGCTATCTTCCCAGGCAGTGCATTCCACATTCCTAGCACCTGATGGGTGAGAAAAAGTTTTTTTCCCAAATCTCCTGTCCCTTACCCTAAAACTATACTGTCTTTGATTGACCCCTCCTCCCAAGGGAACACCTGCTTTGTGTTCATCCTGTCCATGCCCCTCATATCTTGTCACCATGTCATCTCTGCTCTACAGAAAACAATCCAAACCTATCTCGTCTCTCCTTTATAGTTCGGTTTTTCCATCCCAGGTGGACCTTCTCTGAACCCCCTCTAGTGCTATCACATCCTTCCTGTAGGGAGGTGACCAGAACTGCACACGCAGTCCTCCAGTTGTGAACTGACCAATGCTCTGTACAACTCCGACATTATCTCCTTTTATACTCTGTGCCAGCAAGTGATGAAAGCAGGTGTCACATATGTCTCCTTAACTATTCTATTCACATGATCCGCTGACTTCAGAGACTTGCGAATAACTACCCGAAGCTCCCTCTGTTGCTCTAAGCTACCTAGTGTCCTGCCATTCATCAAATACACTTTGGAAGAAGTAACAAGATGAGAATGTATTACCTCATGTTTATCAGGATTAAACACCATCTCCCACTGGTCTGCCCATCCGACCAACCCACCTGTTTCTTCCTGTAACTCACAACCACCATCTTCATTATTAACCACTCCACCAATCTTGGTGTCATTTACAAACTTAACATTCCCCCGCACCCGTATCGTTTCTGTACATAACGGACAATAAGGGTCCCGTTGTGCTGCTCCTTGTGGTACCCTGCTGACACCAGGCTCCAGTCACACAGACAGCCGCCTACCACTACCCTTTCTGTCCTATTGCTAAGCCAGTTTCTGATCCATCTCATCAGGTTTTCCTTAATTCCATCTGCTTGAACCTTCTCAACCAGTCTCCCATGTGGAACCTTACCAAAGGCTTTGCTGAAATCTGCATAAACTGCATCAACTGTACTTACCTCAGCCACACATCTTTGGACTGTGGGAGGAAACCACACCACCCAAAGGAAACCCACACAGACACGGGGAGAACGGGCAAACTCCACACAGACAGTCCCCCGAGGCTGGAATTGAGCCCTGGTCCCCGACACTGTGAGGCAGCAGCGCTGACCACTGAGCCATTGTGTCACACCAAAAGCTAAGAGATGTGATGCACTTTGGTGCATGGAATGTGGAGACAGTACCAAATAAAGGAAACTGTTCTGAAGGCTGTGTGGGAGCAGAGTGATCTGGCTGTATATCTGTACAGGAGAAAGTGAGGGCTGTAGATGCTGGAGATCAGAGTTGAGAGTGTGATGCTGGAAAAGCACAGCAGGTCAGGCAGCATCCAAGGAGCAGGAGGATTAACGTTTTGGACATAAGCCCTTCATCAGGAATGGCTTCATCAGGATGAAGGGCTTATGCCTGAAATGTCGACTCTCCTGCTCCTCAGATGCTATTTGACCTGCTGTGCTTTTCCAGCAATACACTCTCAACTCTGATCTCCAGCATCTGCTCACGTCATTAAAGGTCACTGGACAGGTAGAGAAAGCTGTTCATAAATCCTACAGTTTTCCACAGGCTTCGTTAACAGGAGCATAAGAATAAAATCATGAGGGACATGGATAGGGTAAATAGACAAGGTCTTTTCCCTGGGGTCAGAGAGTCCAGAACTAGAGGGCATAGGTTTAGGGTGAGAGGGGAAAGATATAAAAGAGACCTAAGGGACAGCATTTTCATGCAGAGTGTGGTACGTGTATGGAATGAGCTGCCAGAGGATGTGGTGGAGGCTGCTACAATGACAGCATTTAAAAGGCATCTGGATGGGGACATGAATAGGAAGGGTTTGGAGGGATATGGGCCGGGTGCTGGCAAATGGGACTAAATTAATTTGGTCTGCATAAATGAGTTGGACCAAAGGGTCTGTTTCCATGCTGTACATCTCAATGAGTCTGTGACGAAGAGGAAGGAGATGTTGAATCTATAGAGGACATTGCTTCGAGCTCAGCTGGAGGATTGTGTACAGTTCCGGGGAGCACACTTTGGGAAGGGTGTGAACACATTGGAGAGAGCACAGACGAACTCTGATTGGTTTGGAGGAAGACAACCCTTCAGTTATAGAGATAGATTAAAGAAGTTGAGGCTGTCTTTCTCAATCCCAAAAGAGAAAATGCTGGAAAATCTCAGCAGGTATGGCAGCATTTGTAAGGAGAGAAAAGAGCTGATGTTTCGAGTCTCACTGACCCTTTGTCAAAGCTAAAAATAAGGGAGGTATTTATATGAGGCTGAGAGAAGGTGAGTCATGGCTCCAGAAACAAAGGTAGCAATAAAGGGGTGATACTGACAGTGCACAGAGAGATTATAGGGAGATGAGGAGCTGTGAATGACCAAGGCTGAAGCCAGTGCTGTGTGAGAAAATATGTGGGGGGTGGGGAGGGGCGAAGCAGAGGCAAAATGGAAAACAGGGGAGAAGGGTAGTAAAGGGGGAAGGGGAGAGGAAAAAGGCGATGAGAGAGTGGGGAGAGGGAGAAAGAGACAATCAAGAAATAAGAGATACAGATCAGTGAAAAATAATATTTAAAAAAATAAATGGAATAAAATTATCTGAAGTTCGGGGCTGGACATGTGGATGGAGACAGTTCAACTGAGCATTCCAAAGGACACAGGATAGTGACTTAAACAGAAACAATGCACAGGGTTAGGAGAAAAAGGCAGGGGTTTGGTACACACTGTCTCTCAGTCACACACACACACACTCACTCACTTACACACACACGCGCGCACACACACACACACACACAGTCTCTCTCACTCACTAATACACTCATCAACACACACTTCCTCTCACTCACACATACACACTCACACATACTTACTCTCACACACTAATACTCACTAACACACACTCTCACTCACACTTACACACTTTCACTCACACATACACACTCTCACACACTAACATACACACTTACTCTCACACACAACACACAGACTTACACACTAATACACTCACACTTGCACACACACTCTCACTCACACACACTTTCACACTCTAACACACAACTTACACACATTCACTTTATCTGATTCACACACTAACAAACTCACACTCACACACATACACACTCTCACACACTAACACATTCACACTTACACATACACTCTATCTCACACACTAACACACACTCACATGTAGACACACACACTCACACACTGTCTCCCACTAACACACTCACTTACACACACACACACTATCTCTCTCACTCACTAATACACTCACCAACACACACTCCCTCTCACTCACACATATACACTGACACATACTTACTCTCACACACTAATACTCACTAACACACTCTCTCACTCACACTTACACACTTTCACTCACACATACACACTCTCACACACTAACATACACACTTACTCTCACACACAACACACAGACTTACACACTAATACACTCACACTTGCACACACACACTCTCACTCACACACACTTTCACACTCTAACACACAACTTACACACATTCACTTTATCTGATTCACACACTAACAAACTCACACTCACACACATACACAGTCTCACACACTAACACATTCACACTTACACATATACTCTATCTCACACACTAACACACACTCACATGTAGACACACACACACTCACACACTGTCTCCCACTAACACACTCACTTACATACACTTATACACACTAATCCTCACTCACATTGACACACAGACACACACACACCATCACTAACACACTAATCCTCACACACATACATTCACTCTCCCCCATGTGCAGCAGACAAGTGATTTGAATTAAATCCTCCTCATACAGGAATGACCATTGCACACCTACGTGACACACTCACACCTGAATGGTTGCACAAACATTTGAACAACCTGCCCACACACGTTTATCATCTTTTGTTCCTTTGTTCAATGTACTTTTTTCTAAATCTGTACCAAGGAGAGGATTGTAATTGTCTCTTTAAGCTCTGCCAGGAACAGAAAGGAGGAATCAACAGTTCATTGATTCAGAGGATATCAATTGGGAACAAACGATAGGGGTTCAGCAAGTGTGAGGACAGAGGGGGTGGGGGTCAGAGAGGTTGGGGTCAGAGGGGGTGGGGGTCAGAGAGGATGGGGGACAGAGGGGGTGGGGGTCAGAGAGGGTAAGGGTCAGAGGGGGTGAGAGGGGTAAGGGAGGGTGGGGTCAGAGAGGGTGAGGGGGTCAGAGAGGGTGAGAGTATAAGGGAGGGTGGGGGTCAGAGAGAGTGAGAAGGGGTCAGGGAGGGTGAAGAGTGGTCAGGGAGGGAGGGTAGGGTGAGGGGTCAGAGAGAGTGAGGGGGGTAAGGGAGGATGGGGGGCTGAGAGGGTGAGGGGGTCAGAGAGGGTGGGGGTCAGAGAGAGTGAGGGTGTCAGAGAGGGTGAGGGGTGGTTAGGGAGGGAGGGTGGGGTGAGGGGTCAGAGAGAATGAGGGCGGTAAGGGAGGGTGGAGGGCAGAGAGGGTGAGGGGATCAGCGAGGGTGAGGGATGGTTAGGGAGAGTGGGGTGAGGGGTCAGAAAGAATGAGGGGGGTAAGGGAGGGTGGGTGTCAGAGAGGATGGGGGGTCAGGGAGGGTGAGGAGGGTAAGGGAGGGTGGGGGTCAGAGAGGATGAGGGGGTCAGTGAGGGTGATGGGTAAGGGAGGGTGGGGGTTAGAGAGGGTGAGTGGGTCAGAGAAAGCGTGAGGGGGTTCAGGAAAGGTGGGGGTCAGAGAGGGTGAGGGGGGTCAGGGAGGGTGAGGGGTGGTCAAGGAGGGAGCGTGGGGTGAGGGGTCAGAGAGAGTGGGGGGGTCAGAGAGGGTGAGTGGGTCAGAGAGGGTGAGGGTGGTAAGGGAGGTTGGGGTCAGAGAGAGTGAGGGGGGTGGGGCTGAGAGAGGGTGAGGGGGTAAGGGAGGGTGGGGGTCAGTGAGGGTGAGGAGGTCAGAGAGGGTTAAGAATGGTCAGGGAGGGACGGTGGGGTGAAGGGTCAGAGAGAGTGAGGGGGTAAGGGAGGGTGGGGGTCAGAAAGAATAAGGAGGGTCAGGGAGGGTGAGGGGGGTAAGGGAAGCTGGGGGTCAGAGAGGGTGAGGGGGTCAGAGAGGCTGAGGGGGTTATGGGAGTGTGGGGGTCAGAGAGGGCGAGGGGGGTCAGGGAAGGTGGGGGTCAGAGACGGTGAGGGGGGCCAGGGAAGATGGGGGTCAGAGAGGGTAAGGGGGTCAGAGAGGGTGATGAGGGGTCAGGGGAGGTGGGGGTCAGAGAGGGTGAGGGGGTCAGACAGGGTGAGGGGGCCAGGGAGGCTGAGGGGGTTATGGGAGGGTGAGGGTCAGAGAGGGTGAGAGGATCAGAGAGGGTGAGGGGTGTCAGGGAGGGTGAGGGGGGTCAGAGAGGGTGAGGGTCAGAGAATGTGAGGGGGGGTCAGGGAGGGAGGGTGTGTGTCAGGTAGGGAGGGGCCAGAGATCCCCCTTAGGTCCTGTCCCAGGGAGGCTGTGCTTTCTCAGGTTTACCTTCAACTGGTTGCTGTGATGGGGATGGGTTGTTATAAATCACTGTCCCTGGTGCTGCTGACGCTCTGTGCCAGCAGCAGGGATTTCTCTGGCTTGAGAGAGGCTACTATTGCCTGGAGCTAGCTCCTCTCTCTCAGAGAGGGCAGACTGAAGCAGTGCTCAGAACTGAGCTCACAGCTCACCAGCTCACATCCCCCCGCTTTCTCTCTCCATCTGCTAAAGCTTTATTTCTGAAATCATCTTTTGAAACCATCCCTTTTCTGGGAGCTAACTTTCATTCAATTCAAACAGCAAAAGCAAGTGCTGGTTGCAGGAAGGGGAGGAACGTACCGTCACAGAGATTTCTCCTGACCTTGTCTAAGCCCTTTATTCCGGAGATCAGAGTCAGTCGACACTATCAGCTCGCAGGTTAGTGGGGATTTGGAATTATCTGTATCGCTCACTGTGTCTTCCAGTTTGTACCAATTTGTGCTAATTTATGTGGATCTGTCTGCATTCAACCAGGGGGTGAGTGAGTGTGCGTTGAATGTATCAGATTGTGGATGAGTGTGAGAGAATGTGTGAGAGTGTGTGAAGGAGTATGTGAGTGTGTTTGTGAGTGAATGTGTGTGTGAGTGTGCATGTGAGTATGTTGTGTGCATGCTGTGTGTGTGTGTGTGTGTGTATGTGTGTGGGTCTGAGCATGTGTGTGTGTGAAAGAGTGAGTAGATGTGTGTGCATGCTGTGTGTGTGTGTGTGTGTGTGTGTGTGTGTGTGTGTGTGTGTGTGTGTGTGTGTGTGTGTGTGTGTGTGTGTGTGTGTGTACCCATTCTCAGTTCACTGAGGTGAATTCAAGCAGAGTTTGTTCATTCAAAGAGACATAGAGGAATTTCACCGTCAGTTCACAGTGAACAGACACCATAGAAAACTCAAAATGGTGAAAACACTGAAACTTTGGCCAATCTCTTGATACACTGTTTAATTGGCCGCAGCTCACCGTCAGTGTGCCCACAGCACAGAAACTACTCTTTACTGATCAAACTGCAATGCACTTTGTCCTGGAGAATAGAGTCAGAAAGATGATTCCATCGAGTTGATGATACCTTAGTAACGGCTGTCATGAGGGATTTATACAATGTCATATGTCCCACAGGAAGGTAGCTCTGTTTGTACTGTACAGTGTACAGATTTATAGCATACACACAGTGCAAAATTTATAATTCCAATATACACACTATGGAGTACATCTGTGTAATACACACACAGCAAAATCTATGTGTTAATAGTACTCAAGCAGTATTATGTGTGCATTTTAATATCTACGCAGTGCTGCCTGTGTATTTACAATGTACATGCTGCACTGTACTTACATTTATCATATACACATCACATTGTATTTTTACTCAGGCAGACAGCACAGTGTTTCTATTTATAACATACACACAGCATTTTTGTTCAATTAGACAAACAGAAGGCTAATGGGATCCTTGGGTTTATAAATAGACAATAGACAATAGGTGCAGGAGTAGGCCATTCTGCCCTTCGAGCCTACACCACCATTCATTATGATCATGGCTGATCATCCTTAATCAGTATCCTGTTCCTGCCTTATCTCCATAACCCTTGATTCCACTATCTTTGAGAGCTCTATCCAACTCTTTCTTAAATGAATCCAGAGACTGTGCCTCCACTGCCCTCTGGGGCAGAGCATTCCACACAGCCACCACTCTCTGGGTGAAGAAGTTTCTCCTCATCTCTGTCCTAAATGGTCTATCCCGTATTTTTAAGCTGTGTCCTCTGGTTCGGCACTCACCCATCAGCGGAAACATGTTTCCTGCCTCCAGAGTGTCCATTCCTTTCATAATCTTATACGTCTCAATCAGATCCCCTCTCAGTCTTCTCAACTCAAGGGTATACAAGCCCAGTCGCTCCAGTCTTTCAGCGTAAGGTAGTCCTGCCATTCCAGGAATTGACCTTATGAACCTATGCTGCACTCCCTCAATAGCCAGAATGTCTTTCCTCAAATGTGGAGACCAGAACTGCACACAATACTCTAGGTGTGGTCTCACCAGGGCCCTGTACAGCTGCAGAAGAATCTCTTTGCTTCTATACTCAATCCCTCTTGTTATGAAGGTCAGCATGCTATTAGCCTTCTTCACTACCTACTATACCTGCATGCTGGCCTTCATTGACTGGTGTACAAGAACTGAAAATGTGTTGCTGGAAAGGCGCAGCAGGTCAGACAGCATCCAAGGGCTCATGCCCGAAATGTCGATTCTCCTGCTCCTTGGATGCTGCCTGACCTGCTGCGCTTTTCCAGCAACACATTTTCAGCTCTGATTTCCAGCATTTGCAGTCCTCACTTTCTCCTGGTGTACAAGAACACCCAGATAAATAGAGGACTAGAGTATAAAAGCAAGGAGATGATGCTACACCTCTACAAATCATTGGTCAGACCACGTCTGGAATATTGTGTTCAGTTCTGGGCACCTTATTTAAGGAAGGATGTTAAAATCTGGAGACAGTTCAAAGGAGATTTACCTGAATGACACTAGGAATATAGGGCTTTAGATGCAAGGAATAATTACAGAAATAGGGCTTATTGTCCTTAGAGCAGTGAAGATGAAGACGTGACGTCACTGAGGTGGTCAAACTGAATAATTCTGACAAGGTAAAGGAGGGTATTCGGTTTCCACTCATCGGTCTGTCAGTAACTAGTGGTCACAGTTTCAAGACTGTCAGCAAGAGAGCTGGCAGTGAGGTGTGGAGGCGGATTCAATAGGAGATTTCAAAAGAGGTTTGGATGTATATTTGGAAGTTCTGATGTCAGAGAGAGAGTTGGAGAGCAGGATTAGATGGGTGGCTTTTTCAAGAGCAAGTACGGACGTGATGGGTTGAGTGCCCTCATTCTGCCCAGCAAAATTTAATGATTCTATGATTCTATGACAGGACAGTCTAGGTATTTATAATATACAACACAGCATCGTATTTCTATTTAGACAATACATTATTTGTATTTATGATATGCACACAGCATTACAGTTTTACTTAGACAGTACGGTATTTGTATTTATAATACTCAGCACTGAATTTTTATTTATACAGTCAGTACAAATATACATTCAGCATTGTATTTCAACATTGATAATACCGGTTTTCTATTTGCAATATATACAGAGCATGATATGTTTATTTAGACAGACAGTACAGTATTTGTATTTATAATGTACACACAGCATTGTGTTTTAATTTACACAGGCAGTGCAGTTTTTGTATTTTTATTTAGACAGTCTGTACTATATTTGTTTTTATGATATACACCCAGCATTTTATTTTTACTTAGACCGACAGCACAGTATTTGTATCTATAATATATGCATGGCACTGTGTCTTTCTAAGACAGTATGCTATTTGTATTTATAATATACACACAGCATTGTATTTTTACTCAGGCAGACAGCACAGTGTTTCTATTTATAACATACACACAGCAATTTTGTTCAATTAGACAAACAGAAGGCTAATGGGATCCTTGGGTTTATAAATAGAGGACCAGAGTATAAAAGCAAGGAGGTGATGCTACACCTCTACAAATCATTGGTCAGACCACATCTGGAATATTGTGTTCAGTTCTGGGCACCTTATTTAAGGAAGGATGTTAAAATCTGGAGACAGTTCAAAGAAGATTTACCTGAATGATACCAGGATGAGGAATTTTAGATACAAGGAAAGATTAGAGAGATTTGGCTCATTGTCCTTAGAGCAGTGAAGGTGAAGATGTGACATCATGAAGGGAAATCATGTCTGAGAAATTTATTAGAATTCTTTGAGCAGGTAACAAGCATTATAATAAAGATGAGGCAGTGGATGTTATATTTTTGGATCTTCAGAAGGTGTTCAATAAGGTATCACACACCAGGCTACTCAATAAAAGTCAATAGTGTTATTAGCATGGACAGAGGATTGGTTAACTAATAGAAAATAAACAGTTGGGATAAGGGGGACATTTTCAGGATGGCAGTCCCTAACTAGAGGTGTGTCACATGGATCAGTGATGGGGCCACAATTATTTCCAATATATATTCATGCCTTGGATGTGGAAGTGAATGGACAGTCACCAAGTTTATGGATGACACTAAAGTAGATGGGAAGGTAAGTGCTGAGGATGACACATTCCCGACTCAGGCGACTGACTGTGTGGAGTTTGCACGTTCTCCCCGTGTCTGCGTGGGTTTCCTCCGGGTGCTCCGGTTTCCTCCCACAGTCCAAAGATGTACGGGTCAGGTGAATTGGCCATGCTAAATTGTCCATAGTGTTAGGTAAGGGGTAAATGTAGGGGTATGGGTGGGTTGCGCTTCGGCGGGTCGGTGTGGACTTGTTGGGCCGAAGGGCCTGTTTCCACACTGTAAGTCTAATCTAATCCAAAAAAAAGTGTCTACAGAGGGATGTGGACAGGTTAAGAGCATGAAGGAGGAGCTGGCCAGAGTTGATTGGAAGGGAAGTCAAGTAGGGAAGACAGTGGGGAAGCAACGGCAGGAGGTTCTGGAGGCAATTTGAGAGGCACAGCAGAACCTCAAGAGTCAGGGGCAGAGATGAGTGTAGTGGCCATCACTCAGGAGAAGGTGCTGGGGAAGCTGAAAGGTCTGAAGTTAGATAGATCACCTGAACCAGATGGACTACACCCCGGAGTTCTGAAGGTAATAGCTAAGGAGACTGCCGAGACTCTGATGGTGGTCTTTCAGGAATCATTGGAGTTAGGGAGGGTCCCAGAAGACCAGAAAATGTAACAGCCCTGTTTAAGAAGGGAGGGAGGAAGAAGATGGAAAACTATAGGCCCGTTAACCTGACCTCAGTCGTTGGTAAGATTTTAGAGACCATTATTAAGGATGAGATTGCGGAGTACTTGGAGGTGTTTGGGAAAATAGGGCTGAGTCAGCACAGCTTCGTCAGAGGGAGATCATACCTGACAAATCTGTTAGAATTCTTTCAGGAGGTGACAAGCAGGTTAGACAAGGGAGAGCCAGTGGATGTGATCTATTTGGAATTCCAGAAGGCCTTTGACAAGGTTCCACACTGGAGGCTGCTAACTAAGAGGCCATGGTGTTAGGGGCAAGGTCCTGGCATGGATGGAGGATTGTGTGACTCGCAGGAGGCAGAGAGTGGGGATAAAGGGGTCTTTTTCAGGATGGCAGCCTGTGACTAGTGGAGTTCCACAGGGGTCAGTGTTGGGACCACAGCTTTTCATGATATACATTAATGTTCGGAACAAAGGAACCAAAGGCATTGTTGTTAAGTTTGTAGATGATATGAAGATGGGTGGAGGGGTGGGTAGTGCTGAGGAAGCAGAGAGGCTGCAGGAGGGTGGGACAGGCTGGGAGAGTGGGCACAGAAGTGGCAGATGGAGTACAATGTGGGAAGGTGTGAGGTTATGTACTTCATTAGGAAGAACAGAGACATAGAATATTTTCAAAACAGGGAAAGGCTGTGGAAATCTGAAACACAGAGAGACTTGGGAGTCTTTGTTCAGGATTCGCTTCAGGTTAAGATGAAGGTTCAGTTGGCAGTTAGGAATACAAATACAATGTTAGCATTCATTGCAAGAGGGCTAGAATACAAGAGCAGGGATGTACTGCTGAGGCTGGATAAGGCTGTGGTCAGACCCCATTCAGAATATTGTGATCAGTTCTGGGCCCTGTATCTAAGGAAGGATGTGCTGACCTTGGAGAAGCTCCAGGAGGTTTATAAGAATAATCCTGGGAAGAAGGGCTTGTCATATTAAAAGGGAGAAGAGCAGACAAAGGAAGCACATGGTGTGGACAGTGCAGGAGAGAGGGAGAGAGCGAGAGAGAGAGAACTTGCACAGTTACCGCCTTTGCTGTTTGAATTCACGTATTGCTGGACATCGGAGTGCATCTGGGAAAATTAACAAACAGTGAAATTCACAACTAATCTTGGAGGAACGGTTGGGTGACGTTCACAGCACAGAATCAGATAAGTTAATTGTTGTTTTAAATCTGTCCAAGAGAAAGGCTGTATTAGTGAGTACAGTGGGTTCTTTCTTGATTATATGTTTTTGGAGATAAGTCCCTTGATTAAACTTAAAATATAAGCCATAGCTATTAATTTAACCTTTAGCGTTTGTAGAGGAATAAGACGGTGTTATTTTCTGGGTCTGTAGATTGTGAAGGAGCAAAAATGGCCTTTGCAGTGATATGCACTTCTTGTCAGATGTGGAAGTTAGTTTAAAGGTTACTGCGGATTATATCTGCCATAAATGCTGTTGGAAGCGAATCTTATCAGATCGAGTGGATCGGTTGGAGAGACAGATAGAAGCGATGAGAAATTTGCAACAGCAACAGTATGTGATGGTTGGCAATTATAGGAAGGGGGAAAGTCTCAGATACAGTCACATAGATGGGTTAACTCCAGGAAGGGTAAGAGAGATAGGCAGTTAGTGTAGGAGTCTTTTGTGGATATACCCATTTCAAACAGGTATGCTGTTTTGGAAAATGTAGGGGGTGATGGATTCTCAGGGGAACGTAGCATGAACAGCCAAGTTTCTGGTATTGAGATAGGCTCTAATGCAACGAGGGGTACATCGGCTTCCAAGAGATAATTTGTGTTAGGGGATTCTGTAGTCAGAGGTACAGACAGATGTTTCTGTGGCCAGCAGAGAAAAAGCAGAATGGTGTGTTGGTGCTTCCCTGGTGCCAGGATCAAGGATGTCTCAGAGAGGGTGCAGAATGTTCTCATGGGGGAGAGGGGCCAGCAGGAGGTCATTGTCCACATTGGAACCAATGACATTGGAAGGGAAAAGGTTGAGATTCTGAAGGGAGATTACAGAGAGTTAGGCAGGAATTTAAAAAGGAGGTCCTCAAGGGTAGTAATATTTGGATTACTCCCAGTGCTACAAGCTAGTGAGGGCAGGAATAGGAGGATAGAGCAGATGAATGCATGGCTGAGGAGCTGGTGTATGGGAGAAGGATTCACATTTTTGGATTATTAGAATCTCTTTTGGGGTAGAAGTGACCTGTACAGGAAGGACGGATTGCACCTAAATTGGAAGGGGACGAATATACTGGCAGGGAGATTTGCTAGAACTGCTCAGGAGGGTTTAAACTAGTAAGGTAGGGGGTGGGGGGTGGGGGCAGGTGGAGGGGGTGGGACCCAGGGAGATAGTGAGGAAAGAGATCGATCTGAGACGGGTACAGCTGAGAACAGAAGTGAGTCAAACAGTCAGGGCAGGCAGGGACAAGGTAGGAGTAATAAATTAAACTGCTTTTATTTCAATGCAAGGGGCCTAACAGGGAAGGCAGATGAACTCAGGGCATGGTTAGGAACATAGGACTGGGATATCATAGCAATTACAGAAACATGGCTCAGGGATGGGCAGGGCTGGCAGCTTAATGTTCCAGGATATAAATGCTCCGGGAAGGATAGAAAGGGAGGCAAGAGAGGAGGGGGAGTGGCCTTTTTGATAAGGGATAGCATTACAGCTGTGCTGAGGGAGGATATTCCCAAAAATACATCCAGGGACGTTATTTGGGTGGAACTGAGAAATAAGAAAGGGATGACCACTTAGTGGGATTGTATTATAGACCCCCCAATAGTCAGAGGGAAATTGAGAAACAAACTTGTGAGGAGATCTCAGCTATCTGTAAGAATAATAGGGTAGTTAGGGTAGGGGATTTTAACTTTCCAAACATAGACTGGGACTGCCACAGTGTTAAAGGTTTAGTTGCTTTTGTCTTTTCTTGTTCAATCATGGGATGTGGGGGTCGCTGGCTGGGCCCAGTATTTATTACCTGTCCCTAGTTGCCCCTTGAGAAGATGGGAGTGAGCTCCCTTCTTGACTCACTGCAAGATAGATCCAGACTGTCCCCTATAGAGAGAATTCCAGGACACTGGCCCAGTGACACTGAAGGAACGGCGATATATTTCCAGGTCAGGATGGTGAGTGGCTTGGTGGGGAACTTGCAGGGGGTGGTGTTCCCATATATCTGTTGCCTCTTGTCCTTGTGGATGAAAATGGCCATGGGTTTGGAAGGTGCTGTCTGAGGAGCCTTGGTGAGTTTCTGCAATGTACCTTGTAGATGTACACACTGCTGCCACTGAGCATCGGTGGTGGGTGCGTGTTTGTGAAAGTGGTGCCAATCAAGTGAACTGCTTCTTAAATGATGTTGGAGCTGCTCCCATCCAGGCAATAATCCAATGGGGAGTATTCCATCCCACTCCTGACTTGTACTTTGCAGATAGTTGACAGGCTTTAGGGGGTCAGGTGAGTTACTTGCTGCAGGGTTCCTAGCTACTGACCTGCTCTTGTAACCATTATATTTATATGTTTCTGTTTAATGGTAACCCCATGGATGCTGATAGTGGGAGATTCAGTGAAGGTAACATCATTGAAAGTCAAGGGAAGATGTTAAGATTCTGTCTGACTGGAGGTGGTTAATGCCTGGCATTTGTGTCGTGTGCATGTTATTGGCCTCTTGTCAGCACAAGCCTGGATATTGTCCAAATCTTGTTGCATTTGAACATGGACTGTTTCAGAATTTGAGGAGTTGTGAACGATGCTGAACATTGTACAACCCTCAGCTAACATCCCACTTCTGAGGGAAGGTGATTGATGAAGCAGCTGAGGACTTTACCCTGAGGAGCTCCTGCAGAGATGTCCTGGAGCTGAGGTAACTGACCTCCAATCAGCTCCCTGATACCCAATGATTCCAATTTTGTCGGGGCTCCTTGATGCCACACTCGGTTGAATGCAGCCTTGATGTCAAGGGCTGTCCCTCTCCCCTCCCCACTGGAATACAGCTCCTTTGTCCATGTTTGACCCAAGGCTGGAATGAGGTCAGGAGCTGAGTGACCCTGGGGAAACCCAAACTGGGCGTCAGGGAGCAGGTTATTGCTGAGCAAGTGCTGCTTGATAGCACTGGTGATGAGCCCTTCCATCACTGTGGTAAAAACAATGACTACAGAGGCGCCTCCTAGCAGAGCGCTATAGGGAACATCTCCGAGACACCCGCACCAATCAACCACAACACCCCATGGCCCAAAATTTCAACTCCCCCTCCCACTCTGCCGAGGACATGGAGGTCCTGGGCCTCCTTCACCGCCGCTCCCTCACCACCAGACGCCTGGAGGAAGAACTCCTCATCTTCTGACTCAGAACACTTCAACCCCAGGGCATCAATGTGGACTTCAACAGTTTCCTCGTTTCCCCTCCCCCCACCTCATCCTAGTTCCAAACTTCCAGCTCAGCACTGTCACCATGACTTGTCCGGACTTGTCCTACCTGCCTAGCTCCTTTTCCACCTATCCACTCCACCCTCTCCTCCCTGACCTATCACCTTCATCCCCTCCCCCACTCACCCATTATACTCTATGCTACTCTCTCCCCACCCCCACCCTCCTCTCGCTTATCTCTCCACGCTTCAGGCTCACTGCCTTTATTCCTGATGAAGGGCTTTTGCCCGGAACGTCGCTTTTACTGCTCCATGAATGCTGCCTGAACTGCTGTGCTCTTCCAGCACCACTGATCCTTCCATCACTGTACTGAGGATAGAGAGGGGACTGATGAGGCAGTAACTGGCTGGGTTGGATTTGTCCTGCTTTTAATATTCAGGACATACCTGGGCAATCTTCCACATTGTCAGGCAGATGCCAGTGTTGAAGCTGTCACCCTCACTGGAACAGGGCAATGGAAATCAAGGTCCTGCCATTCCCACAGGGGTCACAAAAGGTCAAGACTCAATAAAGCACACAGCATTTCCCAACTTAACTGAGTTCCAGACCCAGGTTAGCAGGAAACAATGGAGCAGATTTCGGTACTTAACAAAAAGTTCCATTTGTGACAAGCAAATAAATTCTCGTTCAGGGAAACAACGATTAACCGTTAGCAAATCACACCCTGCTGATTAAAATGCAGAAGCTCTATAAACTCCTCCTCACACAGAAACAAACAGGCACCGACAGAAAGAGAAAAAAATTCCAGTTATAGTTGGAGGGAAAGACTAAGGCAAAATATTGAGTTAAATTATCTATTTCCCAGGTCCCTGTTGTCAGTTCCCCAGTCATATCCTATAAGAATCACACACTTACTTCACATACTGTGTTTTTATATCTGTAGAAGCTCTTGTTTACACAGGATGTTGTATCTGTGTTTACGATATACATGGAATGTCGTGTATATATGTTTATAAAATACACAGTTATACGGTTGTATAGAATATCCGCACAGTGCTGTACTTGCATTATGTATACAGGGATGTATGTGATGCATACACAGTGCAGTACGTGTACAGAGTATGTTTGTATTTATAATGTACATGGCTGTGTGAGTGTTTATTTTACAGAGTTATAGCTGTCTGTACACAATAGACATAATGCTTGATTTGCAACCATAAAAATATTGTAATCTTCCACATTAATCTTCTACAATTAGGGCGGCCCTCCTTTACTCTGTGTGAACTGGCCTCATGATTTCACCGTTTCTGTTCTGTTGACCCCTCTCTGAATACAGATGGTGAAACGTGACTGTGTCAGGGGGTTTGTAATTTCATCAGCAATGTAATGGAAATTGTTGTTGAACAGAAGTCCATCACGGAGTGTATTTCTGAAGCAGAATTGAGACATAGTGTTACTGTCTGCCCAGTTGCTGGCAATAACTGTACACAGTTGGGTCACTCTGCGATAGGAAGGACATTATTAAACTGGAGAAGGCTCAGCAAAGGTTTACCAGGGTGTTGCTGAGAATGGAGGGTTTGAGTTATGAGGAGAAGCTGGGGAGGCTATGACTGTTTTCGCTGGAGCGTAGGAAGTTGAGGGACATTATAGAGGTCTACAAATCATAAGGGGCATGGATAAGGTGAATAGCCAAAGTCTTTTCCCTGGGGTGAGGGAGTTCAAACCTAAGGTGAGAGGAGAAAGATTGAAAGGGGACATGAGGGGCAATGTTTTCACACAGAGGGTGGTGCGTGTATGGAATGAGCTGCCACAGGAAGTGGTGAATGCAGACACAATTACAACACCTGAACAGGTACAAGGATAGGAATGGTTGAGAAAAATATGGACCAAGTGGGACAAGTTTAGTTTGGGAATCCTGGTCCCAAATGGATGAGTTGGATCGAAGGGTCTGTTTCTGTGCTGTATGACTCTGTGAGTCTATGATTGCCTGTGGCGATGTGGAAAGATTCCAGCCTTACCCATAACAACAGCAGCTGGGCTGAGATTGAACCGTCACTTTGTTTTCAGGAGGCTGATGGGGTTTGTTCCTGCTGTGTGGCTCTGGTAGAGATATCGACAGGTGTACCAAGGTTGTAGCTCAGTAACACAGTGATGGAGTGAATCAATGAAGAGGCACTCAGTTAGTAATGGGGCATGTCGCTGCTGTCAGAAAGAAGCAATGACCTAATCATCGTCATTCAGCTCTCTCCAGGTCAGGTCATTAGATCAGAAACCAGCCAGACCGCATCGACTGACAGTGAGAGATACACAAGCGGCCAGCTTCAATTCTCCCTCAGCAAAACATCATCGTTCAGCAGTCAGACCCCTGTCAAAGGCTGGCAAGCCCCTCTCAATGTCTGTCCCACAACAGAGACCCTCCCTCTAATCCCACTGCCCTCAAAATCCCATCTGTCTCAGTGTAGTGTAGAGGGAGCTTTACTCTGTATCTAACCCACGTGCTGTCCCTGTCCTGGGAGTGTTTGATGGGGACAGTGTAGAGAGAGCTTTACTCTGTATCTAACCTTGTGTTGTCCCTGTCCTGGGAGTGTTTGATGGGGACAATGTAGAGGGAGCTTTACTCTGTATCCAACCCTGTGCTGTCCCTGTCCTGGGAGTGTTTGATGGGGACAGTGTAGAGGGAGCTTTACTCTGTATCTAACCCCATGCTGTCCCTGTCCTGCGAGTGTTTGATGGGGACAGTGTAGAGGGAGCTTTACTCTGTATCTAACCCTGTGCTGTCCCTGTCCTGGGAGTGTTTGATGGAGACAGTATAGAGGGAGCTTTACTCTGTATCTCACTCTAACTGGTGGAGGGTGCTGAGAGTGGGGTTGATGTTCATTTTCAATTCCGAATAATTCCACAAATATGAATTGAAGGGAAAACAATTTTCTCCTTAATCCAGACAGAGTCAAATGGCTCAGGATTCTGAAGCTTTTCTTGGAGTGTAATATTTAATAAATAATTGAAATTTCTGATCCCAAGAAGCTCTATGTAAATTACATTTCCAGTCAGTGTTGACGAGTGAGCAGTAGAATGATCTTGCTTTGTGTTTCTCTCAGCTGGCTCTACAGCTACCTGCAATCTCTCCTACCCCCTCCGCATCCCCAACTCCCCTCCCTCCCTCATCCCCAGCTCAACTCCTTTCTCTCACCATCCCCAGCTCCCTTCCCCTCCTTCCCTCATCCCCAGCCCTCCCCTCCCTCATTCCTAGCTCCCCTCCCGTCCCCCCTCTCTCCCTCATCCCCAGCTCGCCTCCCATCGCATCCATCCCGACAGTGAGAATTCCAAGCTGGGAGAGCACCATCTGACACAGACTGAGCTGAATTCTCTGTATATCCTCAGCTGTCACATTTCAAATAGTTAATCTTCAGAATTAAATTCCTGACACACACAGCTTCTCCCATTCTCTCAACAATGTCATTGAGCCTTACCGGTACACACGGAGCTCCCAAAGGAAGCTGCCAGGGTGAGGGCCCACACTAATCAGTAACTGTCAAATCACATGCAATTTCTTTCCACATACAGAGAGACCTCTATTTCCATAGCACAATTCCCTACCAAAGTATGTCACTATGTCCATGAACAACCATCTGTTATCAAATGCACCTCCAGATTTAATGGGAAATATGCAGCAGGAAATCGGTACACAGCAGGATCCCAAACCAAAACATTGCACCCTCTGTAAATCACACTAACACTATGTAATTTACACTGACCCTCTGTAATTCACACAGTATCATCTGTAATTCGCACTTACCCTCTGTAATTCGCACTGACCTTCTGTAATTCACACTGACCCTCTGTAATTCACACTGACCCTCTGTAATTCGCATTGACCCTCTGTAATCCACACTGACCCTCTGTAATTCACACTGACCCTCTGTAATCCACACTGACCCACTGGAATTCACACAGCACCCTCTGCAATCCACACTGACCCTCTGTAATTCACACTGACCCTCTGTAATTCACAATGACCCTCTGTAATCCACACTGACCCACTGGAATTCACACAGCACCCTCTGTAATACACACTGACCCTCTGTAATTCATACTGACCCCCCGTAACTCACACTGACACCCCGTAACTCACACAGGACGCTCTGTAATTCACACAGCACCCTCTATAATTCACACTGACCTTTGTAATTCATACTGACCCCCCGTAATTCACACTGACCCTCTGTAATTCACACACACCCTCTGTAATTCACGCTGACCCTCAGTAATTCGCACTGACCCTCTATAATTCACACTGCACTTTCTGTAATTCACACTGACCCTCTGCAATTCACACTGACACACCTGTAATTTCACACAGCGCTCTCTGTAATTCATACTGACCCTCTGTAATTCACACTGACCCTCAGTAATTCACACAGCACCCTCTGTAATTCACACAGCGCTCTCTGTAATTCATACTGACCCTCTATAATTCACACTGACCCTCAGTAATTCACACAGCACCCTCTGTAATTCACACAGAACCATCTGTAATTCACACTGACCCTCTGTAATTCCACACAGCGCTCTCTGTAATTCACACTGCACTCTCAGTAAATCACACTGACCCTCTAATTCACACTGACCCTCTGTAATTCACACAGAACCCTCTGTAATTCACATTGACCCTCTGTAATTCACACTGACCCTCTGTAATTCACACAGCACCCTCTGTAATTCACACTGACTCCCTGTAATTCACACTGACTCCCTGTAATTCACACGGCATGCATTGTAATTTACACTGACCCTCTGTAATACACACACAGCACCCTCTGTAATCCACATTGACCCTTTGACATTCAAACGGCACCCTCTGTAATTCACACAGCACACTCTGTAATTCACACTGATCCTCTGTAATTCACACTGACCATCTGTAATTCATACAGCACCCTCTGTAATTCACACTGACCATCTGCAATTCACACTGCACTCTCTGTGGGACTGCACCCCAGTGAGAGTCAGACTGTGTGTGTGTGGGACTGTACCCCAGTGAGGATCAGTGTGTGTGGGACTGTACCCCAGTGAGAGTCAGTGTGTGTGTGGGACTGTACCCCAGTGTGAGTCAGTGTGTGTGGGACTGTACCCCAGTGAGAGCCAGTGTGTGTGGGAGCCCATACCCCAGTGAGAGTCAGTGTGTGTGGGAGCCCATACCCCAGTGAGAGTCAGTGTGTGTGGGACTGTACCCCAGTGAGAGTCAGTGTGTGTGTGGGACTGTACACCAGTGAGAGTCAGTGTGTGTGTGGGACTGTACCCCAGTGAGGGTCAGTGTGTGTGGGACTGTACCCCAGTGAGAGTCAGTGTGTGTGTGGGACTGTGCCCCAGTGAGGGTCAGTGTGTGTGGGACTGTGCCCCAGTGAGGGTCAGTGTGTGTGGGAGCCCATACCCCAGTGAGATGCAGAAACCATTTCTACAAAGCTTTTTACAATCCCTAAAAATCCCAAATGCTTCAAAGGCAATGAGACCTTTGAAGTGATGTCTTTGTTTTTAAAATTTTTATGATCAGGATGAGGGAGGACAGTGGAAATGATTGCAACTGCTGTGAAGTTTGAGAGGACAGTATTGGATACATTCTGACTGGGTGGAAGTGTTGATAGCAGGTCATCAGCACCTTTTCAATCCTTTGGCATTTGTGAAGTTAATGAGGAATGAGAACTAGGTAGATTGTTCACACTCCACTGTCTATTCTCTGTCAGAGTGAGGCACTGGCTTGAACTTTGTGCTGAGCTGAGAGAGTGTACCAATGTTGGCCAGTATTTCCCAAATTCCCAGCAGAAGGGAATTAGAATAATGGGATTCAGTACAGACACGTACAAGGGGTGTGTGTGTGTGTGTGTGTGTGTGTGTGTGTGTGTGTGTGTGTGTGTGTGTGTGTGTGTGTGTGTGTGTGTGTGTGTGCTTTCAGTAATGCACAGCCTGCGCTGAACTATAAAGAGTGAATTATTATCTCCTCACTTTTCACAGGCTCACACACGCACACTCTGAGAGTCGGAGAGACGGATGAGCAAGAG